>NC_057797.1:36010787-36310787 GCF_018294505.1 Triticum aestivum | reverse complement strand
GAGATCACATCATTAGGAGAATGATGTGATGGACAAGACCCAATCCTAAACATAGCACAAGATCGTATAGTTCGTTTGCTAGAGTTTTCTAATGTCAAGTATCTATTCCTTTGACCATGAGATCGTGTGACTCCCGGATACCGTAGGAGTGCTTTGGGTATGCCAAACGTCACAACGTAACTGGGTGACTATAAAGGTAGACTACGGGTATCTCCGAAAGTGTCTGTTGGGTGACATGGATCAAGACTGGGATTTGTCACTCCGTATGACGGAGAGGTATCACTGGGCCCACTTGGTAATGCATCATCATAATGAGCTCAGAGTGACCAAGTGTCTGGTCACGGGATCATGCATTACGGTACGAGTAAAGTGACTTGCCGGTAACGAGATTGAACGAGGTATTGGGATACCGACGATCGAATCTCGGGCAAGTAACATATCGATAGACAAAGGGAATAGCGTACGGGATTGATTAAATCCTCGACATCGTGGTTCATCCGATGAGATCATCGTGGAGCATGTGGGAGCCAACATGGGTATCCAGATCCCGCTGTTGGTTATTGACCGGAGAGTCGTCTCGGTCATGTCTGCTTGTCTCCCGAACCCGTAGGGTCTACACACTTAAGGTTCGGTGACGCTAGGGTTATGAAGATATGTATATGCAGAAACCCGAATGTTGTTCGGAGTCCCGGATGATATCCCGGACGTCACGAGGAGTTCCGGAATGGTCCGGAGGTAAAGAATTATATATAGGAAGTGCTATTTCGGGCATCGGGACAAGTTTCGGGGTTATCGGTATTGTACCGGGACCACCGGAAGGGTCCCGGGGGTCCACCGGGTGGGGCCACCTGTCCCGGGGGGGCACATGGGCTGTAGGGGGTGCGCCTTGGCCTAGATGGGCCAAGGGCACCAGCCCCTATAGGCTCATGCGCCTAGGGTTTCCACCATGGAAGAGTCCATGTGGTGGAAGGCACCCCTAGGTGCCTTGGGGGGGAGGGAAACCTCCCCTTGGCCGCCGCCCCCCCTAGTAGATCTCATCTACTAGGGCCGGCGCCCCCCTGGCACCCCTATATATAGTGGGGGGAGAGGAGGGATGACATACCAGCCCCTGGCGCCTCCATCCCCCCCGTTACGTCTCTCCCTTGTAGTCTCGGCGAAGCCCTGCTGCTGTGACGCCCTGCATCCACCACCACGCCGTCGTGCTGCTGGATCTTCATCAACCTCTCCTTCCCCCTTGCTGGATCAAGAAGGAGGAGACGTCTCCCGTCCCGTACGTGTGTTGAACGCGGAGGTGCCGTCCGTTCGGCGCTGGTCATCGGTGATTTGGATCACGTCGAGTACGACTACATCATCACCGTTCTTTTGAACGCTTCCGTGCGCGATCTACAAAGGTATGTAGATGCATCTAATCACTCGTTGCTAGATGAACTCCTAGATGATCTTGGTGAAACGAGTAGGAAATTTTTTGTTTTCTGCAACGTTCCCCAACAGTGGCATCATGAGCTAGGTCTATGCGTAGTTCTTCTTGCGCGAGTAGAACACAATTTGTTGTGGGCGTAGATTTGTCAACTTTCTTGCCGTTACTAGTCCTTTCTTGCTTCAGCGGTATTGTGGGATGAAGCGGCCCGGACCAACCTTACACGTACGCTTACGTGAGACCGGTTCCACCGACTAACATGCACTAGTTGCATAAGGTGGCTGGCGGGTGTCTGTCTCTCCTACTTTAGTTGGAGCGGAATCGATGAACAGGGTCCTTATGAAGGGTAAATAGAAGTTGACAAATCACGTTGTGGCTTTAACGTAGGTAAGAAGACGTTCTTGCTAGAACCCTAATTCAGCCACGTAAAACTTGCAACAACAATTATAGGACGTCTAACTTGTTTTTGCAGCAAGTGGTTTGTGATATGATATGGCCAAAGTTGTGATGAATGATGAATGATCTATATGTGATGTATGAGATGTTCATGCTATTGTAATAGGAATCACGACTTGCATGTCGATGAGTATGACAACCGGCAGGAGCCATAGGAGTTGTCTTTATTCTTTTATATGACCTGCGTGTCATCAAGAAACGCCATGTAAATTACTTTACTTTATTGCTAAACGCGTTAGCCATAGTAGTAGAAGTAATAGTTGGCGAGCAACTTCATGGAGACACGATGATGGAGATCATGGTGTCAAGCCGGTGACAAGATGATCATGGAGCCCCAAGATGGAGATCAAAGGAGCTATGTGATAATGGCCATATCATGTCACGCTTATTATTTGATTGCATGTGATGTTTATCATGTTTTGCATCTTGTTTGCTTAGAACGACGGTAGTAAATAAGATGATCCCTCACAATAATTTCAAGAAGTGTTCCCCCTAACTGTGCACCGTCGTGACAGTCCGTTGTTTCAAAACACCACGTGATGATCGGGTGTTTTATTCAGACGTTCACATACAACGGGTGTAAGACGGATTTACACATGCAAACACTTAGGTTGACTTGACGAGCCTAGCATGTACAGACATGGCCTCGGAACACAGAAGACCGAAAGGTCGAGCATGAGTCGTATAGTAGATACGATCAACATGAAGATGTTCACCGATGTTGACTAGTCCGTCTCATGTGATGATCGGACACGGTCTAGTTTAACTCGGATCATGTAATACTTAGATGACTGGAGGGATGTCTAATCTAAGTGGGAGTTCACTAATAATTTGATTAGTTGAACTTAATTATCATGAACTTAGTCTAAATATTTTACAATATGTCTTGTAGATCAAATGGCCAACGTAGTCCTCAACTTCAACGCGTTCCTAGAGAAAACTAAGCTGAAAGACGATGGCAGCAACTATACGGACTGGGTCCGGAACCTGAGGATCATCCTCATAGCTGCCAAGAAAGATTATGTCCTACAAGCACCGCTTGGTGACGCACCCGTTCTCCCTGCAGAACAAGATGTTATGAACGCTTGGCAGGCACGTTCCGATGACTACTCCCTCGTTCAGTGCGGCATGCTTTACAGCCTAGAGCCGGGGCTCCAAAAGCGTTTTGAGAGACATGGAGCATATGAGATGTTCGAAGAGCTGAAAATGGTTTTCCAAGCTCATGCCCGGGTCGAGAGATATGAAGTCTCCGACAAATTCTTCAGCTGTAAGATGGAGGAAAACAGTTCTGTCAGTGAGCACATACTCACTATGTCTGGGTTGCATAACCGCTTGACTCAGCTGGGAGTTAATCTCCCGGATGATGCGGTCATTGACAGAATCCTCCAGTCGCTTCCACCAAGCTACAAGAGCTTTGTGATGAACTTCAATATGCAGGGGATGGAAAAGACCATTCCTGAAGTATTTGCTATGCTGAAATCAGCAGAGGTAGAAGTCAGGAAGGAACATCAAGTGTTGATGGTCAATAAAACCACTAAGTTCAAGAAAGGCAAGGGTAAAAAGAACTTCAAGAAGGACGGCAAGGAGGTTGCCGCGCCCGGCAAGCAAGCTGCCGGGAAGAAGCCAAAGAATGGACCCAAGCCCGAGACTGAGTGCTTTTATTGCAAGGGAAGCGGTCACTGGAAGCGGAACTGCCCTAAGTACTTAGCGGATAAGAAGGCCGGCAAAACAAAAGGTATATGTGATATACATGTAATTGATGTGTACCTTACTAGTGCCCGTAGTAGCTCCTGGGTATTTGATACCGGTGCAGTTGCTCACATTTGTAACTCAAAGCAGGGGCTGCAGAATAAGCGGAAACTGGCAAAGGACGAGGTGACGATGCGCGTCGGGAATGGTTCCAAGGTCAATGTGATCGCCGTCGGCACGCTACCTCTGCATCTCCCTTCGGGATTAGTTTTAAACCTTAATAATTGTTATTTAGTGCCAGCTTTGAGCATGAACATTGTATCGGGATCTCGTTTAATTCGAGATGGCTACTCTTTTAAATCTGAGAATAATGGTTGTTCCATTTTTATGAGAGATATGTTTTATGGTCATGCTCCTATGGTGAATGGTTTATTCTTTATGAATCTCGAACGTGATGCTACACATGTTCATAATGTGAGTACCAAAAGAAGTAAGGTTGATAATGATAGTCCCACATACCTGTGGCACTGCCGCCTTGGTCACATAGGTGTCAAACGCATGAAGAAGCTCCATGCTGATGGACTTTTAGAGTCTCTTGATTATGAATCATTTGACACATGCGAACCATGCCTTATGGGTAAAATGACCAAGACTCCGTTCTCAGGAACAATGGAGCGAGCAACCGACTTATTGGAAATCATACATACTGATGTGTGCGGTCCAATGAGTGTTGAGGCTCGCGGTGGCTATCGTTATGTTCTCACCCTCACTGATGATTTAAGTAGGTATGGGTATATCTACTTAATGAAACACAAGTCTGAAACCTTTGAAAAGTTCAAGGAATTTCAGAGTGAGGTTGAAAATCAACGTGACAGGAAAATCAAGTTTCTACGATCAGATCGTGGAGGAGAATACTTGAGTCACGAGTTTGGCACACACTTAAGAAAATGTGGAATAGTTTCACAACTCACGCCGCCTGGAACACCTCAGCGTAATGGTGTGTCCGAACGTCGTAATCGCACTCTGTTAGATATGGTGCGATCTATGATGTCTCTTACCGATTTACCGCTATCCTTTTGGGGCTATGCTTTAGAGACTGCCGCATTCACTTTAAATAGGGCTCCGTCGAAATCCGTTGAGACGACACCGTATGAATTATGGTTTGGGAAGAAACCTAAGCTGTCGTTTCTAAAAGTTTGGGGATGCGATGCTTATGTCAAGAAACTTCAACCTGAAAAGCTCGAACCCAAGTCGGAAAAATGCGTCTTCATAGGATACCCAAAAGAAACTATTGGGTACACCTTCTACCTCAGATCCGAAGGCAAGATCTTTGTTGCCAAGAATGGGTCCTTTCTGGAGAAAGAGTTTCTCTCGAAAGAAGTAAGTGGGAGGAAAGTAGAGCTTGATGAAGTATTACCTCTTGAACCGGAAAATGGCGCAACTCAAGAAAATGTTCCTGAGGTGCCTGCACCGACTAGAGAGGAAGTTAATGACAATGATCAAGATACTTCTGATCAAGCCCCTACTGAAATTCGAAGGTCCACAAGGACACGTTCCGCACCAGAGTGGTACGGCAACCCTGTCTTGGAAATCATGCTGTTAGACAACGGTGAACCTTCGAACTATGAAGAAGCGATGGCGGGCCCGGATTCCGACAAATGGCTAGAAGCCATGAAATCCGAGATAGGATCCATGTATGAAAACAAAGTATGGACTTTGACTGACTTGCCCGTTGAGCGGCGAGCCATAGAAAATAAATGGATCTTTAAGAGGAAGACAGACGCGGATGGTAATGTGACCATCTATAAAGCTCGGCTTGTCGCTAAGGGTTATCGACAAGTTCAAGGGGTTGACTACGATGAGACTTTCTCACCGGTAGCGAAGCTGAAGTCCGTCCGAATCATGTTAGCAATTGCCGCATTCTATGATTACGAAATATGGCAAATGGACGTCAAAACGGCATTCCTTAATGGTTTCCTTAAGGAAGAATTGTATATGATGCAGCCGGAAGGTTTTGTCGATCCTAAGAATGCTGACAAAGTGTGCAAGCTCCAACGCTCGATTTATGGGCTGGTGCAAGCATCTCGGAGTTGGAACATTCGCTTTGATGAGATGATCAAAGCGTTTGGGTTTACACAGACTTATGGAGAAGCCTGCGTTTACAAGAAAGTGAGTGGGAGCTCTGTAGCATTTCTCATATTATATGTAGATGACATACTGTTGATGGGAAATGATATAGAACTCTTGGACAGCATCAAGGCCTACTTGAATAAAAGTTTTTCAATGAAGGACCTTGGAGAAGCTGCTTATATATTAGGCATCAAAATCTATAGAGATAGATCGAGACGCCTCATAGGTCTTTCACAAAGCACATACCTTGATAAGATATTGAAGAAGTTCAATATGGATCAATCCAAGAAGGGGTTCTTGCCTGTGTTACAAGGTGTGAAATTGAGCTCAGCTCAATGTCCGACCACGGCAGAAGATATAGAAGAGATGAGCGTCATCCCCTATGCCTCAGCCATAGGTTCTATTATGTATGCCATGCTGTGTACCAGACCTGATGTTAACCTTGCCGTCAGTTTGGTAGGAAGGTACCAAAGTAATCCCGGCAAGGAACACTGGACAGCGGTCAAGAATATCCTGAAGTACCTGAAAAGGACTAGGGAAATGTTTCTCGTTTATGGAGGTGACGAAGAGCTCGTCGTAAAGGGTAACGTCGACGCTAGCTTCGACACAGATCTGGATGACTCTAAGTCACAAACCGGATACGTGTATATTTTGAATGGTGGGGCAGTAAGCTGGTGCAGTTGCAAGCAAAGCGTCGTGGCGGGATCTACATGTGAAGCGGAGTACATGGCAGCCTCGGAGGCAGCACATGAAGCAATATGGGTGAAGGAGTTCATCACCGACCTAGGAGTCATACCCAATGCGTCGGGGCCGATCAAGCTCTTCTGTGACAACACTGGAGCTATTGCACTTGCCAAGGAGCCCAGGTTTCACAAGAAGACAAGGCACATCAAGCGTCGCTTCAACTCCATTCGTGAAAATGTTCAAGATGGAGACATAGAGATTTGTAAAGTACATACGGACCTGAATGTAGCAGATCCGTTGACTAAACCTCTCCCTAGAGCAAAACATGATCAACACCAGAATTCCATGGGTGTTCGATTCATCACAATGTAACTAGATTATTGACTCTAGTGCAAGTGGGAGACTGTTGGAAATATGCCCTAGAGGCAATAATAAAAGCATTATTATTATATTTCCTTGTTCATGATAATTGTCTTTATTCATGCTATAATTGTGTTATCCGGAAATCGTAATACATGTGTGAATAACAGACACCAACATGTCCCTAGTGAGCCTCTAGTTGACTAGCTCGTTGATCAACAGATAGTCATGGTTTCCTGACTATGGACACTGGATGTCATTGATAACGAGATCACATCATTAGGAGAATGATGTGATGGACAAGACCCAATCCTAAACATAGCACAAGATCGTATAGTTCGTTTGCTAGAGTTTTCTAATGTCAAGTATCTATTCCTTTGACCATGAGATCGTGTGACTCCCGGATACCGTAGGAGTGCTTTGGGTATGCCAAACGTCACAACGTAACTGGGTGACTATAAAGGTAGACTACGGGTATCTCCGAAAGTGTCTGTTGGGTGACATGGATCAAGACTGGGATTTGTCACTCCGTATGACGGAGAGGTATCACTGGGCCCACTCGGTAATGCATCATCATAATGAGCTCAGAGTGACCAAGTGTCTGGTCACGGGATCATGCATTACGGTACGAGTAAAGTGACTTGCCGGTAACGAGATTGAACGAGGTATTGGGATACCAACGATCGAATCTCGGGCAAGTAACATATCGATAGACAAAGGGAATAGCGTACGGGATTGATTAAATCCTCGACATCGTGGTTCATCCGATGAGATCATCGTGGAGCATGTGGGAGCCAACATGGGTATCCAGATCCTGCTGTTGGTTATTGATCGGAGAGTCGTCTCGGTCATGTCTGCTTGTCTCCCGAACCCGTAGGGTCTACACACTTAAGGTTCGGTGACGCTAGGGTTATGAAGATATGTATATGCAGAAACTCGAATGTTGTTCGGAGTCCCGGATGAGATCCCGGACGTCACGAGGAGTTCCGGAATGGTCCGGAGGTAAAGAATTATATATAGGAAGTGCTATTTCGGGCATCGGGACAAGTTTCGGGGTTATCGGTATTGTACCGGGACCACCGGAAGGGTCCCGGGGGTCCACCGGGTGGGGCCACCTGTCCCGGGGGGCCACATGGGCTGTAGGGGGTGCGCCTTGGCCTAGATGGGCCAAGGGCACCAGCCCCTATAGGCCCATGCGCCTAGGGTTTCCACCATGGAAGAGTCCATGTGGTGGAAGGCACCCCTAGGTGCCTTGGGGGGGAGGGAAACCTCCCCTTGGCCGCCGCCCCCCCTAGTAGATCTCATCTACTAGGGCCGGCGCCCCCCCTGGCACCCCTATATATAGTGGGGGGGAGAGGAGGGATGACATACCAGCCCCTGGCGCCTCCATCCCCCCCGTTACGTCTCTCCCTCGTAGTCTCGGCGAAGCCCTGCTGCTGTGACGCCCTGCATCCACCACCACGCCGTCGTGCTGCTGGATCTTCATCAACCTCTCCTTCCCCCTTGCTGGATCAAGAAGGAGGAGACGTCTCCCGTCCCGTACGTGTGTTGAACGCGGAGGTGCCGTCCGTTCGGCGCTGGTCATCGGTGAATTGGATCATGTCGAGTACGACTACATCATCACCGTTCTTTTGAACGCTTCCGTGCGCGATCTACAAAGGTATGTAGATGCATCTAATCACTCGTTGCTAGATGAACTCCTAGATGATCTTGGTGAAACGAGTAGAAATTTTTTTGTTTTCTGCAACGTTCCCCAACATAATCCTCGCAAACATTTATTGTTTACATCACTTGTTTGTTCTTATGTGAGAACAACTCTAGTACTACAAAGTAACCTACTTTATTGGAGAAACATAAAGTACATCGTATTGCACACAGACATGCTCACCACCACCATACACCCAAGACCACATAGCGCCTACTAAAGTCCAAAGTTGCAGAGCTTCAAATTTGACAGAATGACCATAGGTGACTCGCCATCAAGGGTAATATGACCTCCTACTAAAAGAATATAAGGTTTGATCACCGTTAGGCTGGGGTCTAACCACGGTACTAACCACCCAGTCACATGTTGGTTCTCTGGTTGCAACTTGAGTTTGATGGAGTTAGCTAAATTGATTCTGACTAATGGATTTAGCAGGCTTATGCAGAGGCCACTTGAACCTTACTAGCTAGAGGGATATAATTTGGTACTACCATGCTAATAATGCATGATGGGATTACTCAAAAGTTAATAAAATACTAAAACTTTATTGGGTAGATAGACTATAACATAATCTAACATACAACAAAATTTAGCTCATAACCATAACACACATTAATAAGAGGAAAAGGTATTCAATGAATAGTATATTTTCCCTTCCTCTTTAGGAAAACCGTGCTCAATTGGTAAATAAGTAATGAATATAATTAGTTTAACATCATACATACATCTTATGCCAATATTATCAAAGATGGATATGGACTGAACTGTCTCACGACGTTCTGAACCCAGCTCACATAACCTATATAGGCTGCGGCTAATGTTGAAAAATAAAAGCTTGAATACCGCTTGTAAATAATCCAAGAAACGAGTTTAGAAACTTTCATAACACCTTTATAGTCGGTAGTTCTACCGCAAGTTGGTAGCACTATAGCACCACAATTAATTGCTTTCTAGCACCCAACTTTTCAGTCTCATATTTGTTATCTATTCCTAAATGTTGTAATTAACCCACTAGCTTTGTTTCCACTCTATGTCACTATGCCCACATGAGTAAGAAATGCATGTAGTCATAAGTCATATTATCGCAATAGTCTATCCATGTAACCATGCCACCTCAACAAATCATGCTTGTCAATCATATGTCAATGTTTTGCAATATTTTTCGTGTGGTCATGGACGGTATATTTGTTGGACTGGTTCATGCTTCACATTTTGTTAAAAAATGGCAACGTGTTAAATTCAATCAAAAAAGTTTTTTATACATCGTTTTGTTAGATGCTTTGTTGTTTTCTTGTTTCCAAGTATAAACGGAGAACAACCTCACATTTGCTTTTGCAATAGTTTTAGGACCCTGATAAGTGTCGCACGTGTGGCACGAAGGAATTCCGCCCACACGTGTGGGCTGAAGGAGGTCGGGTCAAACTTCCTTCTAGCCACTCATTGTGACATGTCAGTTTTTTTGTTTCTTTCACACATGCATGAAAACAGAGACAAAAACAGATGATGTCAGCTGGAATATTTTGTGTATTTCAAACTTTATTTTTTATCTATTGAGTGAAAATCCGATTGAAAATTTGCTTTCACCATTAAATCAGCCACGAGGAGGACTTCGAAACTAGATCTCATATCGATATGTTTCGACGATATTTTTGGCAGTAAAAAGTTGCCATTTCTGTTGCACATAAATTGTCATGGTGTTTAGACTAAAGTCGTCATGATATGTTTTAACTATTTTTTCTTCTACGTTTAAAGTAAATTTTGACATGTTATAGAAAAGTGAATTAAGAAACTAAACTTGCCATGGAGAATTACTAAAATTTTCCATGATGCATGAAATAACTTTCAGATGGTTCATAGTTAAAAAGAAATCCGTCGTCAATTACTTTTAAAATGCATAGTCAACGACTCAAATTTGCCATGAACCAGAAACTAAAATTGACATGATATATGCACTAAAATTTGGCATGGTTCATACAAAAATTAATTTCCATGCTCAAAATACTAGAATTGACATGGTCAAAATACTAAAATTGCCTCTGTAAACTAAATTTGCATTATTCATGAATTAAATTTGCCGTGGTTAATTACTACAAATTGCCGTCATCAATTAATAAAATTTACCATGAAAAGTAGTTGAAATACAATGGTAGCTTTAAATCTAGAAGAAAAAATTAATGAAACATATCATGGCAACTTTATTGTAAACTGTATGGCAACTTCAGTGCAACATCATGGCATCTTTTGGCAGAAAAAAAAACGTTGAAACATATTAATATGAGATCTAGTTTTGAAGATTTCGAGACAGATTTAATGATGAAAACAGAATTTTAATCGGATTTTTTATTTAAAAGATAAAACATTTTAAATTCTAAAACCCCCCAAAAAATCACTAATGGAATCTGTTTGATGTGGCAAAATGGATAATAATAGAGGCGTTTGGACCATGTTGCTTCGTGCAACACGTGTTGCATTTATCATTTGGATAGTTTTATTTGTTTTGTTGCACTAACGGATCGTGCATCATGTGCATTGATGCACGTAGTATCATCGGACTAGTATGCACAACACAATTGCGCTCCCACTACATAAAACAATTTAAACAAGTACACCACTAAAGTATAACATAAAATTGACATAATAATTTAAGATTAGATTAAATAAAAGTTGGAGGACTTCACCTTCTTGCACAGGAGACTCATGGACTCATTATCCCCAAGTGGCTTGAGCTCGTAGACAAGGCCATACCCCTCACCAACGTTTCGGGCGCAGTGCCGGGCGACGTCCTGGCGGCGCGTAGTGACGATTACACGGCTTCCCTTGCCGTTATGGAAGTTGAGGACTTGCCATACATGCGTCCATTCCTCCTGCGAGAGCAGATCATCGACTACAATCACGTACCGCTTGTCCTTGAGGTGCTCCCGGACCCGGATGGCGTCCGCCGGCTCGTCGTGCGCTGCCGCTCCGAGCTGGAGCTGTTTTCTGAGGCACCGCCTGAAATCGTCGGCGTTGTCGAGCGGGTGCGGCACGGTCACCCACGCGCCGCAGTCGAACGCGTCGAGGAGCACCGGGTCGTTGCGCACGATGCTCACCAGCGACGACTTGCCCATGCCGCCCATCCCCCACACCGACACGACGCCCAGCTTACCGCCGTCGCCGCCCAAGATCTTGTCCTTGAGCTCGGCCTTCTCGCTGCTTCGCCCGATGATGTCCCACTCCTGGAACGCGACCTCGGCGGCCGAGAGCACGTCCTGGTCCGGGAGCAGCTGCTGCTGACCAACATCCACCTCGACGCCGCGCATCGGGGGGCAGTGGTCGACGATGACGTGGTACCGCAGGTTGCGCTGGTTCAGCTCCTCGACGCTGGCCTTGAGGTCCCGGATCCGCGCGGCGATGCGGCGGCGTTCGGCCAGGGGGGCCGGGAGCCAGGACCACGTCGACGAGGAGACGGTGGCAGAGTAGAGGGCGAAGTCGAGGAGGCAGTCCTCGACGTCGTAGGCGAGGTCGCGCACCTGCTTCACCCAGGTCCGCACGGTGTCGTTGCGCGCGGCGGCGTCGGGGCGCGCCGAGGCCACCCTAAGAAAGGATTGCATCATCTCCAGCTCGTTGCGGATGAACTCCACCTCCTTGGGCACGCCCAGGAGCCGCGCGACCTCGTCGGCGACCGCAGAGCCCGCGCTGCTCAGCACGCCGTCCAGCACGGACCTCGCCAAGCTCACCGCCGTCGCTTCCATCTCTCTCTCTCTTCCTGACCCCCCCTCTCTCTCTTCCTGACCCCCCTCTCTCTCTTATAACTTTGCTGGGCACATGACGGATGTACCGGCCGGACGGTTGAGCGTCATGTCATGACATGGCCAGTCCGGCTCTCCCCCTCTTTCCTGGCAACGAGTACGTAGAAATTTCGAGGAGCACGCGCTGGCGAGAATATTCTCCAGCTAAGCTAACGACGTGCCACTGAACTTGAAGAAAAAGCTTAGTTTAGATGCGTTCCAAAGGCCGATTTGGTTTCCTGATGGAGTTTGCTTCCTTAAAGAAAAGAAGACGTCAAACTGCCGGCCGATCCGGTTGTTAATTACTTCGGACTTTTGTTTGAACGAATCAGCTTGAACTGCAGATGAATAGGAAATGATCGTGTTGTTGTTCCTGGAAAGAGCACAGCGTATTAACCAAGCTTTCCCATGAAGCTGCCTGCTCCGTGGACATGGTTTTTTTTCTAAGGGCGAAGTGCATGGTCCCTAAACTATTTTGATTGATTATTGTAATAGTACTACATGAAAAAAACACGTTGCCTAGTGTTCCCTCCGTCCGAAAATACTTATCGAAAAAATGAATGTATCTAAACGTATTTTAGTTCTACATACATTCATTTTCATTCATTTTTGCGACAAGTATTAGCGGACGGAGGGAGTATCATGCAGTAAGCCGAGGGTTAAAACATGGTCTGACGGCTTACGAGAGGATACATCGAGCGTGCATCAAAATATACACGGCAAACAGAAGAAACACGTCTTACGTCAGAGTAAGCCGTGAGGATGAATAACAGATATTTGGCTTACAAGTGACACTCAGCTTACGAGAGAGTAAGCCGTCAGGCTCGAGAACGGCGATGGCGTGGACGGGCTCGCGTGCACCCGGTTCGCGGTCGAATTGGTGGATGACGCGTTGCATGCTTCATGAATGCGGTCGTGGGGACACAGGGCGACTACGTCCGTGACAACAGTTGGCTACGAAGACGGCGCCGTAGAAACGAACGGCTGAACACCGGTCCACAATTATGATGTCTCCGTACAGAACAACGACCGTCGGCTGCAAGTTAAGGGCATGTACAATGATTGATAAAATAGTCTTCTCTTAAGTCTTACATGTAATCTAGAAATGACAAAAAAAAAATCTACAGTGGGTCATCTCTTAGCCTTATCTTCAATAACTAGCAATTCCTAAAACGTGTTGAGACATATTGTGCTAAGAGATCATCTCTTGTCTTCTTTAAATAAGATAAGACAAGCCTTTTCTTATAAGTTTTCTCTCCTTCATCTCATCATTTATCCTACGTGGCACTCCTAAGATAGAATCATTGTACATGCCCTAATAATGGGCCTCCCCTCGTCCCAAGCCCAAACGATCCATTCAAAGCGGCCGGCCCGTGCCGACACTAATAATAACTACTTCCTCCGTTCCCAAATATTTGTCTTTTTAGAGATTTCAACGAATGACTACATTCGAAGCAAAATGAGTGAATCTACACTCTAAAATAAGTCTACATACATCCGTATGTTGTGTCCATTTGAAATGACTAGAAAGACAAATATTTGATAACGGAGGGAGTAAAAGCAATCTGTCTATCCTCTCCCTTCGTGCGCCGCTTAAGACAAGAACCACATGGCTATGGCGATGGCGGAGGCGGGAGACGACGCATTCGAGTTCCTCTCAGATCCGGTTGACAGGTATGGCTTGCGGCTACCAAATTTTATTCTCAGTAGTACCCGATGTATGTAGACTCGCATCTTAATCCCGTGGAGGTTTATTTTTCTAGATTTCCTCTGCCGGTTCTCGCCGCCGTAGAATCGTTGGTGGCCGGGGAAGCAAGCCAGGCTCTGCTATGTATGGCCGCTGAGTCGAGCATTGGAGATGCCGGCGATGCTCCGGAGGCATTAGAAGTAGATTTGAACAGTGCTTGCAATGGAATCGCCCTGTCCACGCCAAATACAGAGCATTCCATGGGCGAAGAAGAAAAGCAATCTCTGAACATCCAGAAGAATCGTTCTGGGTTTGGATTGAGGCTATCGTACATCATTTCATCCTGGAGAAGCGAATTTCAAGTACAGGAACAACGTCATGCTCAAATGTGAAAACCCAAGTTTGAAAGTGCTTGTGGGCGTCTTACCACAAAGCATGGGTCTATTATCTTCATCCAGCCAGGAGCTCTGTTGGGGTACAGCTTGTCCAGTTTCGCTTCCTGAACTTGAACAGCTGCTGACATGCCATTGCTTTTCAGTCCTTTCCCTGTCCCAAAGTTCCTTAAGATACTACGGCATTTCATTTCCAGACGGTAGGGTTCTTTCAGCGATAACCATTTCCTGTTGACAAGATGTTCACAAGTCAGGCACAAATGTTAGATTTTTGAAACACTTTTTGTTGATCAATTCTGACTGTTTTTTTTGCAAGCTGGAACACAGAGTGTTTTGAAAGCACATTCATGAGAATTAGGCACAGTTTGGAATTTTGACATTCGTCCAGTTTTTCAACTTATGGACATAAGATTATTTTAATGAAATTGGTATACATAGAATCATGACAGGAGCGTGCTGCATGGTCAATTGGGAAAAATCTCCTATGATTTTCAAACAAAAAATATATTTTGAATCAAGTTTTACCTGCTGCCAAAGGGTGAATGCCATGTGTTCCAGGACAAGGTGCTGTTGGTGAACTTGAATCCCATAGCGGTTGATTTCCTGTGACAATGTCAGGTTCAAAGGTTATGCCAGTAAAACACGCATAGGCGAACACATTTTTGCTGAAAGCATGAATGCCCAGATCGCTGATTATGTACCTGAACCCCTGACTGTAAGGTCTGTGGTTGCAATCATCATGTCTGCTGCTCTCTCTCTAGAGGGATTTGCAGAAGAAACTGCAAACGATGTTACTCTGTTTTGTGCATCCGCCGGGGGGGAGGGGGATTTGCAGGGGGGTTGCAGTTTGTACTTCAGTTGAAACGAGAACATGTAAGCAAAGTTAGCAATTTGTCGACAAGAAAGAATTGATTGTATGCAAAAGAAAGGGCACCTTTTTTTTCGTAACTCAAAAGAAAGATCACCTGAAGCTTGGTGATCAAGCATAGCACAAATGTCACGCTGCGACCGACGTCGTACGTATCCAATTACTAGTAAACGCGCGGCCCGTCCAGCCCACTACCAAACACACAGCACGTTACGTGCCATCCCGTACTTAACGCGGAGCAAACAGGGTGTAAAAAACTCCGTCATAACCGCTTCGCCGTCGCTCTCACGGCGTCTTAGGCCGTTAGGTGCACACAATAAAAATCCCCTCAACCACCCGAACTAATACCTCGCACGTCCCGCATCCCGAGCCGAATGAATGCACGGCGATACCGTGAGCATGCGAGGACGAGCGCTCCTGCGTATTTTCGGTCAGGCTCGTGAAAATACAGTACAACGACGGCAAAGTCTGTTGTCACGTGGCCCGCCGTCGGCGCACCTAAAGGCTAGCCTGACGACCGTTGATGTAAACCGAGTATGCTCCATCGGACACTCGGCTGTTCTCGATTTTCTTTTTCATAACCAGAAAACATTTGGCCTCCCTGTATGCCGAGTGGTCGCGAAAGGACAACCGGCTTATTCTGGTTTATAAATAGCGGCGCGGCCAGCCCTTTGAACTTCAAATCATGTCGGCGCCGCCCTCTCATGTGACACTTCACTGGCCGCATCCGCAGCCACCGCCACCACCGCTCTTCGCCATCGTCGTTTTCTGAATTTCTTTTAAAAACATAGAGAGGTAACTACTTTTGTAATCGAAGCTTACAACTATGATTTTTTATTTATGTGAGGTTACTAAAAAACATTGTGGACATGCTACTTAATGTGAACTACACATTTTTTACCCATATAGTATTGCCTTTTTTAGGGGAAACACTAGTGTTATTTGTTTGTGTTGACCCTGACGACCTTATATCTGGCTTCGCCCCTGCGCCGCCCTCTCATCTGACACTTCACCGGCCGCATCCGTAGCCACCGCCACCACCAGTCTTCGCCATCATCGTTCTCTGAATTTCTTTTAAAAACATAGAGACCTTATATCCAGCTTCGCCCATGCGCCTCGTAGTCGACGGAACGTCTCATCCGCTGAACGCGCATCGCCGAAAATACTGATATAAATCCATCAAATAAACGTGAACAACATGACTTGAACCCTGGTCGACTGGGGATACCACTGCGCACATAACCATCCAAGAGTGTACGGTGATTTTTAAGGATAAAATCATATTACTATTTATAGAGGCCACGAAGGGAAATATCGTTTGCTTCCTGGGTGTATATACACCCTATATGAGAAAAAATAATAATCACAAAAAAGTAAAAAATAAGAAGTATTTTTTGGAATAAACTTCACTTTCTTTTGCACTAGTATAAAATTTCGTGAACAAAAACCAGCTCTGAGCCTCTGACTTCAGGTTTTTTTTTGCAATTATAGGTCACTATTAACATTATTTTGGCCTTTTCTTGAAAATAAGTCTTTTTTTGTTGAATTTTTCTTATACAAGTACAATGAAAGGTCAAATTTATTTCAAAAATATTTTCAGACTTTTTAAACTTTTTAAACTTTTTAGTTAATTACTATTTTTATTCCATCTAGGATGTATATACACCCATGAAACAAAAGTTCCCATCCAGGTCACGAACGTCATTATCATCTGCTCCAGATAATTCCAGTGTGGCCTACTTTAGTGATCTAAAAAGTCTTATATTCGTTTACAGAGAAAGTAGTTGGTAAAAAACACAAAAAAGGTTAATCTTTGTACTAATTTAATTTTTTTCTTTTCCTAATGCGAGCATTTGAATCAAAGGAAGTTTACGGATCCGTAGCCATATCCCTTTGTCATAAACGCATGAATTTTAGCACCAAAACAACAATTAGATAACGAACCCTGAATCTTTGTAGTTTTCCTTTTCTACAGTGTCTCCATATTTTCCATTTCACCCGTTAAAAAGTAGAAATAAACAAAATTGTGATTTCTGGAAAAGAATCGTCAATGTTTAGTTGAGTATGCACTGGCTTGCGTGAATCCGACAGAAGCCATCTCACAAGATGGCGACAAGTTGGACCGGAATTGTTTAGAATGATGTTCTTGACATTGTTTGAGGTTGCTTACCACATACACCATATAGTAAAATCATGTTTTGTCCAAATTAAATGAGGTGGATGCATCGGAAAAAGAGGTGGGCGTGCAAAAATATATATCCTAAATTAACTTCTAGAATTGTTTGAGTTTACTCATTACTTCCTAAAGTCGCATACATTGGTTGGAATAACATCTAATATTATATGACGGAGAGAGTATTTTCTATATTTTGTTTGTAGTTTATTCAATATTCGGTGGTTTGTGGTGTGAAAATCCAGTTATCGACATGTAATGAAGTGAAAAAAAATTGCGGGGATAATGAAGTGAAATTAGTGTGTATATATTCTCTAAAAGAAAGTTTAGTGTGCATATATGATGTAAACGACTCATTTGTATTATAAACTAGGTGCGACAACCAACTTCTACTATTTCTATGTATTCAATTTGTATCCAAATGGTTAAATCATAGGATTGCTTCCATGCATGTCATGTTCTCGTTCATGGATCCCTTTGTCATCCAACATCTGTAGAATGTGTGCACGCATAGCTATGTATGTCCTAACACCTCTCGACCCCGACTCCAACGATGACCTCGACAAGGTGCTCCTATCCTCCTCCGACAACGAGTAAACGATGTCGGGATGCCCTCTCTAGAAATGTCAAATGGCTACATTGCGTATAGCCTAAACGTTGCATGACGACATTGTTTAGTAGCTAATTATAACTAGAAATACTTATTATTTCAAATGTCATTTGTTTTCTTGATTAAGCTTTAATTTGTGGTTTGAATGCCTAAAATTAAAACTAGAAATTTCAACCAAACGCAAAAAAAAGACAAAAAGAGAGAGATAGTAATCAATTCGTGTGATACAATGACTGAATGACAGATACAGAATATTGTTTCTTTTTGCGAATGACAGATGTAGTAGATGAGACAATGAACAAACACTACTACAATATGATCGTTGAAAATCAGTCTTGTTAATTATAGGGCGGCGTGGCATGCGCGCGTGCCCTCCTTGAAGCGGCCCAGCGCTCGCATTCGTTGTCGAGCGCGGCCAGCTGGGCGAGGCGTGAGCTCCATTGCTGCAGTTCCCACTCGTAGTCGGGGTCCTCCCAGTAGTTGCACTTGTACCGCTTCTCTATCATCACGTCGCACTGCCCCTCCTCCCGCTCGTAGCTTCTCTTCGTCCCCACCGCCACCGCCGGCGCCGGCAACTCGGCCTCGACGACGTCCATCGCTTCTCTCCTTCCGGCGATCGATCTGAAGATGCTACTCAACTTTTAGGTTTCCCTTCGATTCGACTATGGCTAGCTGTTGATCGTGCAGTAGCTAGGCCGGCCGGGTCCTTGATTTTATGGGGCCGACCTAGCGTCCAAACTTCGTCGTCGACTCCAGAGTCCAGACCGGAATCGGTGGGGTTGGTCCGGAGAGTCCGTGTCCGACTGCTCCTGCGTCCTGCCCTCTCCTCTCTCTCCCCCGGCTGCTACGACGCCTACAAGTATTGGGCCGGCCCAACAAGAGATTTCTCGCGGGTAAATCCTTATTTACCGCCTAACGCGGTGGACATCAGGCAAACGCTCCCAAGTATTGGGCTGGCCCAGCAAGAGATTTCCAACATACTCCCTCTTCCGGTTTTGGAAAGATTGGTTCTAGAACCTTCCCTGGCCGGTTTTTCATTCTTTTTTTCTGAGAGAAATGCCATGATGGCGTTTTTTTTTACATTTTATGTGAAAAAAAATCGATACATAGTTTGACAAAGCATCAACCAAAACACCTGGAGGCTCCGAGTTCCATACAATGGTTCGAGAGACATCCACTTTGCTAGCTAGTACATCCGCCGCCATATTGGCTTCCCTATGGCAATGATTAAGCACAACGGAGTCGAAATTATGACATAAAAAGATACATTCCTAAAAAAAATGCCGCCGGACAGAGGGAGTTTTCGCCACTTTACATCACCTAAATTACTCCCACTAGTAGAAAACAGGGCTTTGGTCCAGGCCGGGTCAGCCCATTAGTCCCGGTTCAGTCCAGAACCGGGACCAATGAGGGCATTGGTCCCGGTTCGTAAGCCCAGGGGGCCGACCGGGCCATTGGTCCCGGTTCATCTGGACCTTTTGGTCCCCGTTGGTGGGATGAACCGGGACCAATGGGCCTCGCTTTTGGCCCACAACCATTGGTCCCAGTTCGTGCCTCAAACCGAGACTAAAGATTAGACCTTTAGTCCCGGTTTGAGGCACGAACCGGGACTAATGGTGTTGAGACCTTTAGTCCCAGTTCGTGCCACGAACCGGTGCTAAAGGTCCCATTTTTAAAATTTACCCCCCCCCTCCCGCGTGGATCGCCTTTTCAGTTTAAAAAAAGAAAATGATGGAAATGTCAAAAAAATAAAAGAAAATAAGTTTCCCATGTGATATGTGGTCTAGTTGTTGGGAAAATTTGCAAATGTGAATTTTGACTTTATTTGCAAAATCTCTCTGAAATTTGTAAAAATGGGCATAACTTTTGCATACTAACTCGGATGAAAAAGTTTTTTTATATGAAAAATCATCTACTCGAAAAGTTATATCCGAATTTAACGGGGAACCCCGTTAAACATTTTCAAAATCCTCAAAAACCTAATAGAAAAAAAGTTACGGGGCTTTTAAGATCTAGAGTGAAAAAAATCAAAAAAAATTCAAATAGTGGGCAAACTGTGGTCAAACAAACCTATTCTTTTGAAGCATGTCGGCCTTCGCGGAGCTCAAAAACCTATTCACCATGCCTTCGGTCAGTGTGCGGACCATGGTCGCCTGCGGGGTAGAGCAAAACGATATTTTAGAACCAAGAAAAAATTTGGCATGACTTTCCCTAAAAATAGGACCAAAAAGAATGCATAGTGCCAAAATTCTCGCCGAAACGGAAATGAATCAACATTCCGGCAAAATATTGGCAACTATCGCATTTCAAATACCGGTACCTGCAAACACAAACATATATGCAACACCACAAACATATGCAACACCACGAACATACATAGATCTAGCTAGGCCACAAAAAGTGCATGTGCACGTTGTTGGAGCGAGCTAGGGAGAAAAAAACTAGATCTACAACATGAAGATAGCTTTCCCCTTACTTACCTATCAAAAAAAGGTAATTTTACCACTTAATTTTGATGAATCTATGGTGCAAATGAGGTGAGGAGGAGGAGGCAGCCGACAAGCTTGGAGAAGGAGGTGGAGGGAATGAACTGGGGAAAGTGAGTGTGTAGGTGTGGCTGTCCAAAATATCTAGCTGGTCCCAAGTTACTAATGGCGCACCACGCAGCCATACGCCATTAGTAACCCAACATACTAATGGCTCACCTGTTGCTGATGCGCCATTAGAAGTTTTACAAAAAAAATAAAAAATACATATTTTTTTCTAATGGCGCACTATGCTATGGTGCGCCACTAGTAGTTTTGCAAAAAAAGAATAAAAAAACAACAGTAGTGACAGACTGTACGGCCGGTGCGCCATTACTAGTTAGCACTACTAATGGCGCACCGTGCAGTGATGCGCCATTAGTATGTTTGGAAAAAATTTATGTTACTACTGGTGCACCATGTGCCAGGTGCGCCATTAGTGTCTTCCATACTAATGGCGCACCAGCACATGGTGCGCCACTGCTATATAGTAGTGGCGCACCACATGAGAGGTGCGCCATTAGTGTCCATTCCATCTATAGCCCTTTTCCTAGTAGTGAAACCTGGACGTGGACTAGAACGATACGCTGCTTGTCAGAGTTTGTATCCGCGCCGGCGCCATGGGTGGTCGCAGAGCTGGTGCAAGTTAAGTTATGTATTTTGGTGGTAATATCTAAAATATTTTATGTTTCAAAATGTTGAATTTATTTTTTGAAATCAAAAAATGTAGTTCATATGCGTGCGCCATGTCTCAGACTTGGATTCGATATGATTTTGGGGCATCTCGACGTTGGTCCCCAAACCGGACACCGAATCTGTCCGCGGACACGAATGCGGGAGCCGGTCGTCCAACCGATATCCCCAAAATCTTCGTCTGGTACATACAATTTGAAATTCAAATCCTCCCAGTCACATAGCATGGGTTGGATTGCATTCGCTCCGGGTCACAACTGAAAACAGAGAAGTATTCATAGTTTTTACATGGCGGATCAGAAACAAAACAGCTGCCTTGCTAGACCAACAATTGGAGCCTCCACGCTCACCCTGTCATCGGTGCCGGCTTGGCCGCCTCGTTGTCCGCCTTCTCCTTCTCTGCCACCTCATTCTCCTCCCTCTCCAACTGGCCCTTCGTGCGCTTGAACATCCCCAGACGAACGGCCTGCACAACCATCCTTGCATCGTCATCCAACTCGTCCATCTTCAAGGTCAACATTTTTGCATCCTCCGAATTGGCTACAATCTCAACCTTCTTCTCGATATTTCTCAAACGTGACTATAATCTTTTATTGTAAAATGCTATTAGGTTATCACTTTTATATACTGTTTATAGCAATTTATATTATTTTTCTCGACTAGCCTATTAATCTAGTGCCCAGTGCCAGTTCCTATTGTTTTGCTTGTTTTGGTTTTTACAAAAATTTAATACCTACGAAGGTACAACCACGATAGCAATTTTTTTCAGTTTTTTATGGACCAGAAGGAACATTGGAAGCTTTGGGAGACGTTGACAGGAGTCACGATGGCCCCACAAACCCAGTTGGCACGACCGGGGGGGGGGGTGCCACCTTATGGGCTCCCCGAGCCATGTATTGACCTAATTCTACCGCCATAAATTCCTGTAAATATCAGAACCATCTGTCATTCCCCCAGAAGAGAAATATCGTCGCCGCAAACCTCTATTCCAAAGAGATCCCATCTTGAGCCCTGTCCCGGAGTTCTGCAGGAGCGGAAAGCCATTGGAGGAGGCCTCTTCGTCATCCTTGTTACCTCCATGATCATGTGTGAGTAGTTCCTTCAGAGCCTACGGGTCCATAGTAGTATCTCTCTCTCTCTCTCTCTCTCTCTCTCTCTCTCTCTCTCTCTCTCTCTCTCTCTCTCTCTCTCTCTCTCTCTCTCTCTCTCTGGATCTTCAATACCATGTTCCCCCTTTTCCTTGTGTGATTGAGATCAATACAATGTAACTTTGCGGGGTGTTTGTTGGGACATGATGAATTGTGAGTTTATGATCATATTGTTCATTGAATCTATTTGAATCTTTGGAGATTTATTTGTTGTATAATTAAGTAACTATGTATGCTTTCCGATCTATTTGTCTTCTCTAGCCATGATTTATTGGTAGATCTTCAGAGGTAGTGGTGCATATAGTAGTGGGTTCAATCTTGCGGTGATTCCTATATTCTAGTGACAGGATGGGGACAAGGCGTATTTGTATTGTTGGCACTAAGATGAAAACACCGGTGTTTTATCTTATTGCTAGGTTTCTTTCTGTCTACATTATGTCATCTTTCTTAAAGCTTTACTCTATTTATTATGAATTTAATACTTTGAGATGCATGCTGGATAGCGTTCTTGGGGTGGAGCAATAGTAGTAGATACAGTTGGATTAACACTTGTCATGGACATAATGCCTATATGAGATTATGCCATGAACTATCATAGTGATATTTCATTGTTATTCCTGTTAATTGCCCAACTGTAATTTGTTACCATGTCGCTTGCCTTCTTTTCGGCAGAGATACCTCTAGTGAACCTATGCCCGTCGGGTCTACTCATCCATCAATACAAACTCTTAAAAAACTAGACAATTCACCACGCGTTGCTGTGGGAATTGTTGGCAATATGTTTAGATGATACTTGCTTATGTGGAACGTGGATATTACAATTAACAGTATGAGCATGAAAATACAAACATATGAGATTTATTATAATTGATTAGTTTATTGTTGAAAAATAGTTTTGGAACATAAGTAGCATAATGTGAGTTTAAAATTCCTTGGAGTTGTCCACGTGGGTGTCTTCTTCATTGAGGAAAAATTGGACGTGAGTAGTGAGGATGACTCTCTCCCCGCGCACTGTTGCGGTAACTTTGTTAAAAAAAATGCATAAGTAGTTGCTAAATCTAATGAAAAGAAAGTATAAGCTTGAAAATCAATAAAAGAAAGTGTCTAAAAATAGAATAAATTCTTTTGAATTATAGTTAAAAATGTCATTTCGAACAAAAATGTAAAGGATGACTAACATGAATATATGATGTGACAGCATTACATGCATAGACTAATGCATTGCTTAGTGGGACGTTGAGGTGGTCACTTTGATGGGGAACGTTGCAGAAAACAAAAATTTTTCCTACTCGTTTCACCAAGATCATCTAGGAGTTCATCTAGCAACGAGTCACGTGATGCATCTACATACCTTTGTAGATCGCGAGCGGAAGCGTTCGTTAGAACGAGGATGATGTAGTCGTACACAACGTGATCCAAATCACCGATGACCAGCGCCGAACGGACGGCACCTCCGCGTTCAACACACGTACGGGACGGGAGACGTCTCCTCCTTCTTGATCCAGCAAGGGGAAAGGAGAGGTTGACGAAGATCCAGCAGCACGACGGCGTGGTGGTGGATGCAGGGCGTCGCAGCAGCAGGGCTTCGCCTATTCTACGAGGAAGAGAGACGTAACGGGGAGAGAGGGAGGCGCCAGGGGCTGGTGTGTGAAGTCCCTCCTCTCCCCCACTATATATAGGGGTGCCATGGGGGGGGCGTCGGCCCTAGTAGATGGAATCTACTAGGGGGGGGGGGCGCCGGCCTAGGGTGGGGCTTGCTCCCCAAGGCAAGGGGGGCGCCCCCTCTAGGGTTTCCCCTTAGCCCTAGCCGCATGGGCCCCCTAGGGGTGGCGCCCCAGCCCACTATGGGCTGGGTTCCCTCCTATTTCAGCCCATGGGGCCCTTCGGGATAGGTGGCCCCACCCGGTGGACCCCCGGGACCCTTCCGGTGGTCCTGGTACAATACCGGGTACCCCGAAACTTGTCCCGATGGCCGAAACTGCACATCCTATATATAATTCTTTACCTCCGGACCATTCCGGAACTCCTCGTGACGTCCTGGATCTCATCCGGGACCCCGAACAACATTCGGGTTACTGCATATACTTATCTTCACAACCCTAGCGTCACCGAACCTTAAGTGTGTAGACCCTACGGGTTCGGGAGACAAGCAGACATGACCGAGACGACTCTCCGGTCAATAACCAACAGCGGGATCTGGATACCCATGTTGGCTCCCACATGCTCCACGATGATCTCATCGGATGAACCACGATGTCGAGGATTCAATCAACCCCGTATGCAATTCCCTTTGTCAATCGATATATTACTTGCCCGAGATTCGATCGTCGGTATCCCAATACCTCGTTCAATCTCGTTACCGGCAAGTCACTTTACTCGTACCATAATGCATGATCCCGTAACCAGACACTTGGTCACTTTGAGCTCATTATGATGATGCATTACCGAGTGGGCCCAGTGATACCTCTCCGTCATACGGAGTGACAAATTCCAGTCTTGATCCGTGTCAACCCAACAGATACTTTCGGAGATACCCATAGTGTACCTTTATAGTCACCCAGTTACGTTGTGACGTTTGGTACACCCAAAGCACTCCTACGGTATCCGGGAGTTACACGATCTCATGGTCTAAGGAAAAGATACTTGACATTGCAAAACTCTAGCAGACGAACTATACGATCTTTATGCTATGTTTATGATTGGGTCTTGTCCATCACATCATTCTCCTAATGATGTGATCTCGTTATCAATGACATCTTATGTCCATAGTCAGGAAACCATGACTATCTGTTGATTAACGAGCTAGTCAACTAGAGGCTTACTAGGGACATGTTGGTGTCTGTTATTCACACATGTATTACGATTTCCGGATAACACAATTATAGCATGAATAAAGACAATTACCATGAACAAGGAAATATAATAATAATGCTTTTATTATTGCCTCTAGGGAATATTTCCAACAGTCTCCCACTTGCACTAGAGTCAATAATATAGTTACATTGTGATGAATCGAACACCCATGGAATTCTGGTGTTGATCATGTTTTGCCCTAGGGAGAGGTTTAGTCAACGGATCTGCTACATTCAGGTCCGTATGTACTTTACAAATTTCTATGTCTCCATCTTGAACATTTTCGCGAATGGAGTTGAAGCGACGCTTGATGTGCCTTGTCTTCTTGTGAAACCTGGGCTCCTTGACAAGTGCAATAGCTCCAGTGTTGTCACAGAAGAGCTTGATCGGCCCCGACGCATTGGGTATGACTCTGAGGTCGGTGATGAACTCCTTCACCCAAATTGCTTCATGTGCTGCCTCCGAGGCTGCCATGTACTCCGCTTCACATGTAGATCCCGCCACGACGCTCTGCTTGCAACTGCACCAGCTTACTGCCCCACCATTCAAAATATACACGTATCCGGTTTGTGATTTTGAGTCATCCAGATCTGTGTCGAAGCTAGCGTCGACGTAACCCTTTACGACGAGCTCTTCGTCACCTCCATAAACGAGAAACATCTCCTTAGTCCTTTTCAGGTACTTCAGGATATTCTTGACCGCTGTCCAGTGTTCCTTGCCGGGATTACTTTGGTACCTTCCTACCAAACTTACGGCAAGGTTTACATCAGGTCTGGTACACAGCATGGCATACATAATAGAACCTATGGCTGAGGCATAGGGGATGACACTCATCTCTTCTATTTCTTCTGCCGTGGTCGGACTTTGAGCCGAGCTCAATTTCACGCCTTGCAGTACAGGCAAGAACCCCTTCTTAGACTGATCCATATTGAACTTCTTCAATATTTTATCAAGGTATGTGCTTTGTGAAAGACCTATGAGGCGTCTTGATCTATCTCTATAGATCTTGATGCCTAATATATAAGCAGCTTCTCCAAGGTCCTTCATTGAAAAACTCTTATTCAAGTAGGCCTTGATGCTGTCCAAGAGTTCTATATCATTTCCCATCAAAAGTATGTCATCTACATATAATATGAGAAATGCTACAGAGCTCCCACTCACTTTCTTGTAAACACAGGCTTCTCCATAAGTCTGCATAAACTCAAACGCTTTGATCATCTCATCAAAGCGAATGTTCCAACTCCGAGATGCTTGCACCAGCCCATAAATCGAGCGTTGGAGCTTGCATACCTTGTCAGCATTCTTAGGATCGACAAAACCTTCCGGCTGCATCATATACAATTCTTCCTTAAGGAAACCATTAAGGAATGCCGTTTTGACGTCCATTTGCCATATTTCATAGTCGTAAAACGCGGCAATTGCTAACATGATTCGGACGGACTTCAGCTTCGCTACCGGTGAGAAAGTCTCATCGTAGTCAACCCCTTGAACTTGTCGATAACCCTTAGCGACAAGCCGAGCTTTATAGATGGTCACATTACCATCCGCGTCTGTCTTCTTCTTAAAGATCCATTTATTTTCTATGGCTCGCCGTTCAACGGGCAAGTCAGTCAAAGTCCACACTTCGTTTTCATACATGGATCCTATCTCAGATTTCATGGCTTCTAGCCATTTGTCGGAATCCGGGCCCGCCATCGCTTCTTCATAGTTCGAAGGTTCACCATTGTCTAACAACATGATTTCCAAGACAGGGTTGCCGTACCACTCTGGTGCGGAACGTGTCCTTGTGGACCTTCGAATTTCAGTAGGAGCTAGATCAGAAGTATCTTGATCATTATCATTAACTTCCTCTCTAGTCGGTGCTGGCACCTCAGAAACATTTTCTTGAGTTGCGCCATTTTCCGGTTCAAGAGGCAATACTTCATCTAGTTCTACTTTCCTCCCACTTACTTCTTTCGAGAGAAACTCCTTCTCTAGAAAGGATCCATTTTTGGCAACAAAGACCTTGCCTTCGGATCTGAGGTAGAAGGTATACCCAATAGTTTCTTTAGGGTATCCTATGAAGACGCATTTTTCCGACTTGGGTTCGAGCTTTTCAGGTTGAAGTTTCTTGACATAAGCATCGCATCCCCAAACTTTTAGAAACGACAGCTTAGGTTTCTTCCCAAACCACAATTCATACGGTGTCGTCTCAACGGATTTCGACGGAGCCCTATTTAAAGTGAATGCGGCAGTCTCTAAAGCATAGCCCCAAAAAGATAGCGGTAAATCGGTAAGAGACATCATAGACCGCACCATATCTAATAGAGTGCGATTACGACGTTCGGACACACCGTTACGCTGAGGTATTCCAGGCGGCGTTAGTTGTGAAACTATTCCACATTTTCTTAAGTGTGTGCCAAATTCATGACTCAAGTATTCTCCTCCACGATCTGATCGTAGAAACTTGATTTTCCTGTCACGTTGATTCTCAACCTCACTCTGAAATTCCTTAAACTTTTCAAAGGTTTCAAACTTGTGTTTCATTAAGTAGACATACCCATATCTACTCAAGTCATCAGTGAGAGTGAGAACATAACGATAGCCACCGCGAGCCTCAACACTCATTGGACCGCACACATCAGTATGTATGATTTCCAATAAGTTGGTTGCTCGCTCCATTGTTCCTGAGAACGGAGTCTTGGTCATTTTACCCATGAGGCATGGTTCGCACATGTCAAATGATTCATAATCAAGAGACTCTAAAAGTCCATCAGCATGGAGCTTCTTCATGCGTTTGACACCTATGTGACCAAGGCGGCAGTGCCACAAGTATGTGGGACTATCGTTATCAACCTTGCATCTTTTGGCACTCACATTATGAACATGTGTAGCATTACGTTCGAGATTCATAAAGAATAAACCATTCACCATAGGAGCATGACCATAAAACATATCTCTCATATAAATAGAACAACCATTATTCTCGGATTTAAATGAGTAGCCATCTCGAATTAAACGAGATCCCGATACAATGTTCATGCTCAAAGCTGGTA
This sequence comes from Triticum aestivum, assembly GCF_018294505.1. NCBI lineage: Eukaryota > Viridiplantae > Streptophyta > Magnoliopsida > Poales > Poaceae > Triticum > Triticum aestivum. Next base: position 36,282,595 of record NC_057797.1, on the reverse strand, counting down.
CTAAATAACAATTATTAAGGTTTAAAACTAATCCCGAAGGTAGATGTAGAGGCAACGTGCCGACGGTGATCACATTGACCTTGGAACCATTCCCGACGCGCATCGTCACCTCGTCCTTTGCCAGTTTCCGCTTATTCCGCAGCCCCTGCTTTGAGTTACAAATGTGAGCAACTGCACCGGTATCAAATACCCAGGAGCTACTACGGACACTAGTAAGGTACACATCAATTACATGTATATCACATATACCTTTTGTTTTGCCGGCCTTCTTGTCTGCTAAGTATTTAGGGCAGTTCCGCTTCCAGTGACCGTTTCCCTTGCAATAAAAGCACCCAGTCTCGGGCTTGGGTCCATTCTTTGGCTTCTTCCCGGTAGCTTGTTTGCCGGGCGCGGCAACTTCCTTGCCGTCCTTCTTGAAGGCTTTCTTACCCTTGCCCTTCTTGAACTTAGTGGTTTTATTGACCATCAACACCTGATGTTCCTTCTTGACTTCTACCTCTGCTGATTTCAGCATCGCAAATACTTCAGGAATGGTCTTTTCCATCCCCTGCATATTGAAGTTCATCACAAAGCTCTTGTAGCTTGGTGGAAGTGACTGGAGGATTCTGTCGATGACCGCATCATCCGGGAGATTAACTCCCAGCTGAGTCAAGCGGTTATGCAACCCAGACATCGTGAGTATGTGCTCACTGACAGAACTGTTTTCCTCCATCTTACAGCTGAAGAACTTGTCGGAGACCTCATATCTCTCGACCCGGGCATGAGCTTGGAAACCATTCTCAGCTCTTCGAACATCTCATATGCTCCATGTCTCTCAAAACGCTTTTGGAGCCCCGGTTCTAAACTGTAAAGCATGCCGCACTGAACGAGGGAGTAGTCATCGGTACGTGCCTGCCAAGCGTTCATAACGTCTTGTTCAGCAGGGAGGACAGGTGCGTCACCCAGCGGTGCTTGTAGGACATAATCTTTCTTGGCAGCTATGAGGATGATCCTCAGGTTCCGGACCCAGTCCGTGTAGTTGCTGCCGTCGTCTTTCAGCTTGGTTTTCTCTAGGAACGCGTTGAAGTTGAGGACTACGTTGGCCATTTGATCTACAAGACATATTGTAAAATATTTTAGACTAAGTTCATGATAATTAAGTTCATCTAATCAAATTATTAATGAACTCCCACTCAGATTAGACATCCCTCTAGTCATCTAAGTATTACATGATCCGAGTTAACTAGACCGTGTCCGATCATCACGTGAGACAGACTAGTCAACGTCGGTGAACATCTTCATGTTGATCGTATCTCCTATACGACTCATGCTCGACCTTTCGGTCTTCTGTGTTCCGAGGCCATGTCTGTACATGCTAGGCTCGTCAAGTCAACCTAAGTGTTTGCATGTGTAAATCTGTCTTACACCCGTTGTATGTGAACGTCTGAATAAAACACCCGATCATCACGTGGTGTTTTGAAACAGCGAACTGTCGCAACGGTGCACAGTTAGGGGGAACACTTCTTGAAATTAATATGAGGGATCATCTTATTTACTACCTCGTTCTAAGTAAACAAGATGCAAAACATGATAAACATCACATGCAGTCAAATAATAAACGTGACATGATATGGCCAATATCACATAGCTCCTTTGATCTCCATCTTGGGGCTCCATGATCATCCTGTCACCGGCATGACACCATGATCTCCATCATCGTGCCTCCATGAAGTTGCTCGCCAACTATTACTTCTACTACTATGGCTAACGCGTTTAGCAATAAAGTAAAGTAATTTACATGGCGTTTCTCAATGACACGCAGGTCATATAAAAGAATAAAGACAACTCCTATGGCTCCTGCCGGTTGTCATATTCATCGACATGCAAGTCGTGATTCCTATTACAATAGCATGAAAATCTCATACATCACATATAGATCATTCATCATACATCACAACTTTGGCCATATCATATCACAAACCACTTGCTGCAAAAAACAAGTTAGACGTCCTCTAATTGTTGTTGCAAGTTTTACTTGGCTGAATTAGGGTTCTAGCAAGAACGTTTTCTTACCTACGTGAAAGCCACAACGTGATTTGTCAACTTCTATTTACCCTTCATAAGGACCCTGTTCATCGAATCCGCTCCAACTAAAGTGGGAGAGACAGACACCTGCCAGCCACCTTATGCAACTAGTGCATGTTAGTCGGTGGAACCGGTCTCACGTAAGCGTACGTGTAAGGTTGGTCCGGGCCGCTTCATCCCACAATACCGCTGAAGCAAGAAAAGACTAGTAACGGCAAGAAAGTTGACAAATCTACGCCCACAACTCATTGTGTTCTACTCGCGCAAGAAGAACTACGCATAGACCTAGCTCTGATACCACTGATGGGGAATGTTGCAGAAAACAAAAAAATTTCCTACTCGTTTCACCAAGATCATCTAGGAGTTCATCTAGCAACGAGTCACGTGATGCATCTACATACCTTTGTAGATCGCGAGCGGAAGCGTTCGTTAGAACGAGGATGATGTAGTCGTACACAACGTGATCCAAATCACCGATGACCAGCGCCGAACGGACGGCACCTCCGCGTTCAACACACGTACGGGACGGGAGACGTCTCCTCCTTCTTGATCCAGCAAGGGGAAAGGAGAGGTTGACGAAGATCCAGCAGCACGACGGCGTGGTGGTGGATGCAGGGCGTCGCAGCAGCAGGGCTTCGCCTATTCTACGAGGAAGAGAGACGTAACGGGGAGAGAGGGAGGCGCCAGGGGCTGGTGTGTGAAGTCCCTCCTCTCCCCCACTATATATAGGGGTGCCATGGGGGGGGCGCCGGCCCTAGTAGATGGAATCTACTAGGGGGGGGGGCGGCGGCCTAGGGTGGGGCTTGCTCCCCAAGGCAAGGGGGGCGCCCCCTCTAGGGTTTCCCCTTAGCCCTAGCCGCATGGGCCCCCTAGGGGTGGCGCCCCAGCCCACTATGGGCTGGGTTCCCTCCTATTTCAGCCCATGGGGCCCTCCGGGATAGGTGGCCCCACCCGGTGGACCCCCGGGACCCTTCCGGTGGTCCTGGTACAATACCGGGTACCCCGAAACTTGTCCCGATGGCCGAAACTGCACATCCTATATATAATTCTTTACCTCCGGACCATTCCGGAACTCCTCGTGACGTCCTGGATCTCATCCGGGACCCCGAACAACATTCGGGTTACATATACTTATCTTCACAACCCTAGCGTCACCGAACCTTAAGTGTGTAGACCCTACGGGTTCGGGAGACAAGCAGACATGACCGAGACGACTCTCCGGTCAATAACCAACAGCGGGATCTGGATACCCATGTTGGCTCCCACATGCTCCATGATGATCTCATCGGATGAACCACGATGTCGAGGATTCAATCAACCCCGTATGCAATTCCCTTTGTCAATCGATATATTACTTGCCCGAGATTCGATCGTCGGTATCCCAATACCTCGTTCAATCTCGTTACCGGCAAGTCACTTTACTCGTACCATAATGCATGATCCCGTAACCAGACACTTGGTCACTTTGAGCTCATTATGATGATGCATTACCGAGTGGGCCCAGTGATACCTCTCCGTCATATGGAGTGACAAATCCCAGTCTTGATCCGTGTCAACCCAACAGATACTTTCGGAGATACCCGTAGTGTACCTTTATAGTCACCCAGTTACGTTGTGACGTTTGGTACACCCAAAGCACTCCTACGGTATCCGGGAGTTACACGATCTCATGGTCTAAGGAAAAGATACTTGACATTGCAAAACTCTAGCAGACGAGCTATACGATCTTTATGCTATGTTTATGATTAGGTCTTGTCCATCACATCATTCTCCTAATGATGTGATCTCGTTATCAATGACATCTTATGTCCATAGTCAGGAAACCATGACTATCTGTTGATTAACGAGCTAGTCAACTAGAGGCTTACTAGGGACATGTTGGTGTCTGTTATTCACACATGTATTACGATTTCCGGATAACACAATTATAGCATGAATAAAGACAATTACCATGAACAAGGAAATATAATAATAATGCTTTTATTATTGCCTCTAGGGCATATTTCCAACACACTTTGCATGTTGAGAAAAATACTTTGCTTCCATGCTATATCACCCTTACTCTTTATGGCAAAACCCAACAACTCCTATCGGAGTAGCACTTCTCTTCGAGTTTGAGATTCTTCTCGGTCGTTGCCATCAACAAGTTAAACCTCTTCAATTTCTTCCTCCTTAGCGTCTGAGCGCTTGATTATGTCTCCTCCTTCTTGTTTTTTGATTATGTCTCCTCCTTCTTCTTTTTTGATTATGTCTCCTCCTTCTTCTTTTTTGATTATGTCTCCTCCTTCTTCTTTTTTGATTATGTCTCCTCCTTCTTTGTCATGGTGTCCTCGAACCTCTATGTGATCTTGGTCGCATCCCCTTCTTGATTCGCTCTCTCCTCCCCTCACTTCTTTCTTCAATACCCTCTTATAACCTTCTTGGACAGTTCTTTTGTTGGGTTGGTTGGATCACCGGTTTCTTCCTCGGTGGCATGGGAGATGCTCTTGGCAATGTATGTATAGATTCCATTTGGGTTGTCCTTTTAACTTCAACAAACAATGAATGACGGTGGAGTTCTTCTTCAACTTCCAGAACACACTACATGCATAGGACGTCTACAAAATAAAACATTGTCAAATCTGGCCAAATGATCTACAAAACTATGCACACATCCAAATGATCTACAAAACTATGCACATCTTGCCAAATGATCTACAAAACTATGCATGAATGATCTAAAACTATGCACATTCGACCATATTATCTATACAACAATGTTGATCCACCCAAATTATCTACACAACAATGCATGTCCGACCAAATTATCTACAAAACAATGCATGTCCGGCCAAATGATCTACACAACTATGCATATCAGGCCCAATGATCAACATATTAACAACTTACTTGGTCGGTGATTTGCTCACCACTTGGCCATCGTACAATGAGTTGCTTCAAGTGGCCACAGTACTTCGACATGGCTCTTGGATGATGTATCATCGATGGTTGAGAGACTTTGAGCCATGGTTGCGGATGAGCGTGTTGGAATAAGGCTCGAAATGCTTGTGTACATGGATTAACACTGGCCACAAAGCGTAATGCCTATATGAGAGTATGCCATGAACTATCATAGTGATACTCGTTGCTATTCTTGTTAATTGCCTAACTGTAATTTGTTACCATGTCGATTGCCTTCTTTTTGAGAGAGATACCTCTAGTGAACCTATGCCCTTCGGGTCTATTCATCCATCAATACAAACTCTTAAAAAATTGCTCTTTCATATTTGCTTTTACTTTTGTCGTACAACTATTTATCTATTTCATTTTAATCTTGTAACTAGCAAGACAAGGGGCTTGACAACCCCCTTGCCAAGTTGGGTGCAAGTATTGTTTTTGTTTGTGTGCATGCATCTTTTACCTCACTATATTGGTGATTCCTACTGGTTCGATTGAACCTTAGTTCTCAACTGAGAGAAATACTTTGCTTCTGCACTATATCACCCTTCTTCTTTAGTTTAAAACCCAACAACTCCTACCGGAGTAGCACTTCTCCTCGAGCTTGAGATTCTTCCCGGTCACCCCATCAAGAAGTTAAACCTCTTCGCCTTTTTTCCTCCTTGACGTCTGGGCGCTTGATGTATGCCTCCTCCTTCTTTGCCATAATGACCTCGAACCTCTCCATCATCTTGGCCACATCCCCTTTTCGCTTCGCTCTCTCCTCCTCTCACTTCTTTCTCCGATACCCCTTCTAACCTTCTTGGATGGTTCTTTTGTTGGGTCGGCTGGATCAACGGTTTCTTCCTCGGTGGAATGGGAGACACTCTTGGCAATCTATAAATTCCATTTGGGTTGTCCTTTTAACTTCAACCAACAATGCATAATGGTGAGGTTCTTCTTCAACTTCCAGAACACACTACATGCACGGGACGGCTACAAAATAAAACATTGTCAAATCTGGCCAAATGATCTACTCCCTCCGTAAACTAATATAAGAGAATTTATATCACTAGTGATCTAAATGCTCTTATATTAGTTTACAGAGGGAGTAGAAAACTATGCACACAGCCAAATGATCTACAAAACTATGCACATCTTGCCAAATGATCTACAAAACTATGCACGAATGATCTACACAACAATGTTGATCCACGCATATTATCTACACAACAATGGTGATCCACCCAAATGATCTACACAACAATGCATGCCCGGTCAAATGATCTACACAACAATGCATGTCCGGCCAAATGATTTAGACAACAATGCATATCAGGCCCAATGATCAACATATAAACAACTTACTTGCTCGTTGATCTACGCACCACTTGGCCGCCGTGCAATGAGTTGCTTCAGGTGGCCACAATACTTCGACACGGCTCTTGGATGATGTATCACCGATGGTTGAGACACCATGAGCCATGGTTGCGGATGAGCGCGTTAGAATAAGGCTCGAAATGCTTGTGTTCATGGACCCCAAGAGTGAATATTGGCAGAAAATGTTGTGCCCTTTTGCTCCGTGACATGGATAGGATAGATGCTAGGTGCCAACTATGCATCGCACAATAACTCATCCTCCCGCATGCATGTTGAAGCTTTCCTAGTTGCCAACCATGCACCACAAAATAACTCGTCCTCCGCATGCATGTTGAAGCTTTCCTAGTTGCCAACCATGCACCACAAAATAACTCGTCCTCCCACATGCATGTTGAAGCTTTCCTAGTTGCCAATCATGCACCACAAAATAACTCGTCCTCCCGCATGCTGAAGCTTTCTCCTTTACCCCTCTTCTTTGGATCGACAACATATTCATCCGGATCATTGTCCTCGCAGTCCTCCTCTTGCTCATGTTGTCCGGTGGCTCAATCCTGATGCTACCTATCCGTGCCCGGCCGGGTGTACGTGTCAGATTGGGTGTAGCCCGGCTGTGTGTACGTGCCGGACTAGTTGTAGCCCGGTTGGGTGGACTCCAAGTCATTCACATGCCAGTCCTCATAGCAACTTCCTTCCTCCGCCTCCCTCGTGGATGATATCGAACTCTCCCTATCTGCGTCGCTGTACGTCGGCCCGCCCATTTTAGGCATACCAGCGAACAGCGTGCGGGCACCTAGCTTCTCCATGCCCGGTGCCCGTGTCCCGACAAGATGTGGCAATGAACACTCCGAGAAAAGCTGCGGCGCCACATTGACGTCGACGATGAAGGGCACTTGCCGGGACTGCCCACTGAGTTGCTTAGCGACCTAGTAGTACGGAGCCTATGTAATGCTCCAGCCATGGTGGCGTCTGCACGTTTGGCAACAATTATGTGGCCTCGTGACCAATGCTCGAACCTCCAGCACGTACGTTGCCACGACCACCACCTCCGCCGACCTTCTACTTCTTGAGCGGCGCCAGCTTGGCGTTCAGTTTGAGGCGCCGATTTTCCGTGTCTCCAAATTGATCTTCGAGGCGAGCGTGATCGTCGGATCCTCCACCGGCGCCGTCTCCGGCAGGTTCTTTTGTGGGTCCACACATCGGCTATGGGATGGAAGAAGAAAGTATGCGGAAAAAAATGCGGGAATTGGATGGAGAGCGGCGGGATGGAAGAAAAGAGTGGGCTGATTTACCCATTTCAGAAAAATATTAAGTCGGTGCACCATGGAGTAAAAATATTGAGCCCCCGCCCTCGCCCACACCCCGTGTGTATATATATATATATATATATATATATATATATATATATATATATATATATATATATATATATATGACGTCACGTCAGTAACCGTCGTCAACCAACGCCCAAGCCCAGCCAGCAACACAATGCAGCGACGCGGCGGAGCCCGGGGCGGACGCGGAGTCGGAGCAAACCCGTCCCGCCGTGTCGGCCCTCCACCCCCCCACCCACCAGCCCCACTTCCCCGCGGCGGCGCCCGCGCCCGTGATGCCGCTCGTGGACCACCCGCCGCCGCCGGCAACGTCATCGACCGGCGCGGCACGCTAGGCCCTCTACTTCGCGGCGGCCAACACCACCGCGGGGGTCCTCGCGCCGCGCCGCCCCTCGCCGCCCCTCACGCTCCGCCACCGCCTCACCGCGGACGCGGACGCCACACCTCAGGCGCGGGGCGCGCCCCTCCTCCTCCTCCGCCTCACCGCGGCCGCGCGGGCCGCGCTCCTCCTGCCGCTCCAGATTTCACGTACGCATGTCGCCGACGAGTTCCATCTACGCCTCCTCCTCGGCCGCCACTCCGAGACCTGCACCATCGCGGAGGCGCGAGGGACCGCGCCCCCGCACACCGGCGTGGAGGGGCCCGCCGCTCGAGTCCCCGCCGCGTTCGTCGCGACCATGGTCAGGTCTGGGCGCCGCGGGTACGCGAGAGCTCCCGCGTTACTTCGTTTGCACCAGTCGTGGATCGCCGCACAGGCGTCCTGGTCCTGCACGTAGATCCTCGGCGTCTCCGGGGCGAGCTGTTCCCCGGCGCCACCGTCGAGGTCTTCGCCTCAAACCTCGTCGGAGACTGGAGGATCGGACACGGTGAGGAGACAGCGCTCATGGCGCTCGTTCTCGTGGGGATTCGGGTTACCCGTGTGGTGCTCCGTGTCCTGCCATCGCCGGTGGAGAAGTCGGCTGGCGCAGTCGCCGCCCATCCAGCGGAGGCTCTCCCCCCAGTCGCCGGCGCAGAAGCCGCTCCTCCCGCTCCACTCCGCGATGGCGCCGCCCTGCCCGCTCCAGGCCACGGGGCCGCCGCGGCTCATGCTCCAGCTGCTCTGTTCCGTATTGCTGGCGCAGAAGCTGCCGCCCCTCCCGCTCCACTCCGAGGCGGCGCCGTGCCTCCCGCTCCAGCCCGTGAGGCCATTCCTGCCGTTCGCCCAGCGGAGGCCCTGATCCATGTTGCTAGACTGGTAACTTCGTGCAACCCATTTCATTTCTGTTCCCACAGATTTGATTTCGAGTCAATCTTGTTCTTGTTATTAGATACTGGGGATCAATCTCTCATTAGTTGAAATGAGCATCAGCGTTTGGATACTGGTTGATTAGATCATGATTTACGCTTTATGCCATTCCCTTCCTGCATAGCCGAGTTACAAAAATATCCATTCCCTGTTGTTTTGCACAACCTGGCTCAAGTTTAGCACTGCGTGAAAAATCCTGCTGCCTTTTTAACTAAATCCTTTTCAATCTGCGTAATGTGGCAGCAAGCGCGCCTGGATGGCCTCTACGACAAGATGGTGAGCAAGTGCCGCGACGTGGAGGGTTGCTTGAACGAGGTCCGTTTGGCCGAGGCAGAAGCTAAGGAGCTTAGGAACTGGAAGGAGGGAAAGCTGTCAAAGACCAAGAGGGAGATGACCAAGAGGGCCAACCAGTTGCTGGAGAGCTTCGACACCTTGTCCAAGATGGCGGAGCAGGTGCGCCTCGAGCTCGTCAGGGCAGGAGTTGCCCAGCCACGGCGCCCTCCGTACCCGGCCAGCTCCCACCCTGGATATCTCATCACTTGGTGATCAACTCGCGTCGCAACCCAAGACGAGCAGTAAACTCAGTGTTCTCTGTTCAAGTGTTGATCCATAAATCTGCGCCTGAGTTACTAGTACAAATGAATGCCTCATGTCCTCCTGTAAACAATGCATTGATCAGATGTATCAGCAAACCAAAACTTGAATCCGTTTCTTAGTTTCTTCCAGTAAACATTCAGTGCTTGTACATCTGTGTTGATGATGTGAAATTACACATTAGCTACGGTACATTCAGTGCTTGTAGAATCAGTTTCTGTGTTTCTTTCAGTAAACAGTCATTGCTGGTTCATCTTTGCCGATGACGTGAAATTACACATTAGCTGCTACGATGCCTCTTCATTGCATTTTGTTGGTCGCAGATGATGTGTTTGATGATGTGATCACACAAGTTACAGAGGCCCCATTCCCCTGCTTATGTCGAGTTGTTGGACGAAATGTGTTAGTTTTTGGTTAAATACTGTTGCTCATGTCGAGCTGTTGGAGTGGACCAGGCCGATGCCGCCTGGGCGGTGCTCCCGGAGCCGGAGGCACCTCCTTGTGAGCCATGAGATTGGCCTCGACACGTCCACAGCGCGCGCGGTACACTCAGCTCGCCTCGTGCGCTGCAGTGGCACCAAGATAGGCCCTCTTGCCTCCACCACGCTCTCTCATGCCCACGTCGGTGAACAGGTAACAGAACAGCACGGCCGCGGCGCACATTACCGTGATCGCGACCAGCGCCGTGCTTTCCGGCAGCATACGGCACGCTAGGTCTGTCACTCACCGGCGCCCAGCACTCCAGCGCGCGCTCACCATGGATGGATGGAGGAACGGATGGACTAGGTGGCCGGGCTGCCAGAGTTTCGGCGCGCGCACTCGACGACTTGGAAGCGCCCGTGGGCCACGCAGACGGCATGCTCGTAGAAGTTGCGGTCAAAAGAGAACGGAGGACTATCGCTGGCACTGGATCTTGCTTGCAGTAATGTAGTGATAGCGACCGATAATACTACATTCACGGGCAACATTCAACGGGCTTTCACGGGGTGGAGGACGTGCTGTAACCTAATTGCCCCCCCTGATTAACTAAATCACAGCCATTAATCTTCAATTAGCCCGTAAAACCCCCGTGAAGTCCCCGTGCGTGTAGCATTACTCCATAGCGACGGACTGTTCAGCCACAGTTAAACATCTTAAGGAGGTTTATTTGGGACCCTCGGCTTCTATCATTCATGAGCTAAGGAGGCGTTCCCATATGTTTGTATCTGTCCAGGTGGTCCATGAAAGCAGGAGGATGAATGTCGAAGCTCACTCACTGGCAAAGGCGGCGACTACTTTATCTAGGGGCCGGCATATGTGGTTACTTGATAGGCCAGACATTATTTGTATTCCCGAAAACATTATGAGCTAAATAAAGGCCTGTCTTTTCTCAAAAAAAAAGAGAACAGAGGATTACACTGTAGTGTTTTTTTTTGTTGATGAGAAACGGGGGACTACACTGTATAGGAAGAGAATGCACGGTCCGTGTAATGCACTACCGCAGTACGACTTGTTATTCATCAACAAAAACTGTTTAGAGTGTATAGTGACTTTTAAGGATAAAATCATATTACTATTTGTAGAGGTCACGAAGGAAAAAAAAAATACCCTTTTGTTCCTCCCACCACTGGCGGAGCTAGGAAGAAAGTCTGGGGGGGGGGGGGGGGGGGGCAAATGGTAAAACTGGCAGACCTGAGGGGGCCAAATACTAAATTTATACTCATCTAAACCCTCTAAAAAAATTCCTTCACACTTTTTGCTTAGGCTGGGGGGGCCACAGCACCCCCAGGAGCACACATAGCTCCGCCACTGCCTCCCACTATTCAAGATATCAGCCGATATTCTTATCACTTATCGGTGCCTGTCTGATAAGATAAATCGGTCGATATGCCGATAAACTGACTGATTTACACCTTATCTTAAGTCGACCGATAAGTTACGGATAAGCAATATCCCCAACATTGGTTCCTTGGTGTATATACACCCTATATGAGATTTTTTTTTTCCAAAAAGGTTTAGAAGTTTTAGGAATAAACTTGATTTTCTTTTGCACCAGTATATAAATTTTCTTGAACAAGAACCCAGAGTTGACTTCAGGGCAAAAAATAATTTGCAATTATAGGTTACTATTCATACTATTTCGGTTGAAAAAAATTATTTTTCTAAAAGAAGTCAATGATTTTTTTTATTTGTGGAATTTTTCTTATAAAAGTACAATGAAAGGTTAACTTTATTTTAAAAATATTTTCAGTTTTATTTAATTACTAATTGTTTTTCATATAGGGTGTATATACACCCATAGACCAAAACTTCCCCTCCAGGTCACGAACGGCATTATCATCTGCTCCAGATAATTCCTGTGCGGCATACTATAGTGATCTAAAAAGTCTGATATTAGTTTATGGAGAAAGTAATTGCTAAAAACACACAAAAGAAGTTGTGATCTAAAAAGTCTTATATTAGTTTACGGAGAAAGTAGTTGCTAAGAAACACACAAAAAAAGTTGTCAACATAGGTTAATTTGTGATTACTAATTTAAAATTTTCCTTTTCCTAATGTGATCATTGGAATCACAGGGATTTTGCTAATCCATAGCCATACCCCCTTTGTCATAAACGCACGAATTTTAGCACACAAATAACAATCAGATGACGAACCCTGAACCTTTGTGGTTTTTCTTTTCTGCAATGTCTGCATATTTTCCATTTTGCCCGTTAAAAAGTAGAAGTAAAAAAATTTGAGATTTCTGGATAAGAATTGTCAATGTTTAGTTGACTGTGGGCTTCTTTTACCAAGTCCCCTGGCTTGCGTGAATCCGACAGAAGCCATTCCAGAAGATGGCGACAAGTTGGACCGGAATTGTTTTAAAATCTTGTTCTTGACATTGTTTTGAAGTTGCCTAGCACATAATGACATAAACCATATGGTCAAATCATGTTTTGTCCACGCTAAAATGAGGTAGATACAACGGAAAAAAGAGGTGGGCGTGCAAAAATATATGTCCTAAATTAACTTCTAGAACTGTTCGAGTTTACTCATTACTTCCTAAGTCACATACGGGTTCTCGGCATGTATACCTGGGCATATGTCAGGTTGGGCTGGGCCAAAAAAAGCCTGGTGCTAAAAACCTAGGCCCGAGCCCAAAAAAGCCCGACACGGCCCGGTCAGCCCGAGCTGACTACGGTTGAAATCTTGTTTTCCGCAAGCCCGAGCACGACCCGATCTGCCCATCAGGCTCAATTTCCAAGCCTGAGCACGGCCCTATCTGCACGTCAGGCTCAATTTTCAGGCCTGAGCCCAGCCCGTTATGCCCGTTAGGCTCAATTTCCAGGCCCAAGCCCAAGAAAGCCGGAGACGGCCCGGTCAGCCCGGGCTAACTGTAACGCCCCGAGACCGATGTGCCAGGTGTCTTCCACTTATTCGCCGGTGTTGCCATGTCATTTGCTTGCGTGTTGCATCTTGTCATGTCATCATATGCATTGCATCATCATGTTTTCAAAACTTGCATCCGTCCCGGTCTCCTCGTTCCATCCGTTATCCGTTCTGAGCCCAACCCCACTTGCACGCGCCCGCGGCATGTCCGAAATAGTGTTTTATAAGTGGTCGAAAAATGTTCTCGGAATGAGATGAAAGTTCGCGTGCGGTGTTATTTTGTTGTTAGTAGGCCGCCTGCCAAGTTTCATCGCATTCGGAGTCTGTTTGATGCCCCAACGGATAAATATAGCGGCAATAGTAGCCGGTCAAAACGTCGGACGTTTTCGGTCTCCGGAAATAGTCGCCGGGCCGCCCTCTCTTCTCTTCTCTCAGCTCGAGACTGTCTACACAGCCCACTACCTACCGCCAGGTCCAACCTAACCTCTCTCGTCAGCCTGCGAACACCCTCGCGCGCGTCCGAAATTTGCCCCATACTCGACCCGAGCAGTCGTCACCGTTGTGTCCGGATCATCCCCAAACGTCTACAAAACGTCACCATTTTCTTATTTGGGCTTCCTAGCTATTTTATTCGCGATCGTTCGATTGCGATCAGGGGGACGATATACCCCTAAGTTAACCCACCTACTATATATATCAGTCTAACCCTAGCCCTAGCCCGTCCAATCCATCCAATCCCCCTCGCGGCGCCACCCACTAACTTCTCCACCTGGTCTCCCCCTTCCTCGGGATCTGTCTGATCCTTCCACCCAACCGGCGCTCTCCTCTGGATCCCCTCGATCCACCAACCAGCGACAGAAACCCCCGCAGGAGAGAGCCAGGGGCTCGATCCCCTGCTCATGCCCGAGCTGCTCCAACCTCTCGCAGTCCCCAGCAAGCCGCATCCTCCTCCCTCCCGTGCACGCAGCCAACCCCGAGCGCCGCCCTCACCCTCGAGCTCCACCGGAGTTGCGCCCCTGGATCCTCTGCCTCGAGCACCTCCATGCAGCCAAGCTCCCCTCGCCTCCAACCTCCCGCGCTTGGATCGGACAGCGCCCGATCTCCATCGCCGCCGTCTTGCGCTCGTCGGCAACTGGAGCCTCGCCGCCGACGAGCACCTCGACCCCAGGCCGGACCTCCCTTCGCCGCCCCGTGCCTTCCCGTTCTCCTTCCTCCCCTCACCAGCTCTCTCCCTCCCTCTGTTTTCCACAGGAAATCGCCGCCGCCTCCATGGACGAGCTCCACCTCACCGGATCCCGTGCCCAGATCCGCCGGATCTTGTCGCCTCGCCTGATCCTCGCCTCCTCGCGTGCCAAGTTCGTCGTTCCCTGCCTCGCAGTTGCCTCTGCTCGTCCAAGGGAGACGAACGCCAGCACTGCTCGTTGTCGGGTGGACCGTGATTTCTGCCTGCGTTGACCGCACCCCCACCGTCTCCTCGTTCGATCCAGCCAGCAGCGCCTTGCGAGAGGCCCAGTGCGCGAGCCGCTGCTCCACCGGCCAGCCCCAAGGCCCAGCCCAGCTCCCCGCGGTCCAGCCTCCTCCGCCTCAGATCTGCAGCGCCGCCCGTGCCTGGCCTGCCTCCTGCGCGCCACGGGCCGCGCCTCCAGGCCCAGCGCGCCGCCCCCGCGTCGGCCTGCCCTGCCTCCTCCATAGACCGGGCCGAGCCCACTTGGGTGAGCCGCCCCAGCGCCCCCCTCCTCTATTTTTTCCTTGCGGTTGGGCCTGCCAGATTCAGCCCATGTCACATTTTTTCCCAGTTCTGAGATTTTTCTAATTATCCGGAGACGTCAGTTTTGCAGATTAGTCCCTAGACTTCATGCATTTAATAACTCATGAACCGTGCATCGGATTAAAATGATTTATATATGAAACTTGCTCAGAATTTTGTGTAGATTAATAATATCCAACTTTCACCTATGTTTAAAATGCTTAAAATGTTGTTTGCATTAATTTGCTCCTATGCCATGCTAAAATGATTTAATTCATAACTAAATAACCCTAACTCCGATTTTAATAAACTTTATATGTAAATGGGGTAGAATTTTGCCTAGTTTAACATGGTGGCCTTACTTTGCATGTTTAATAACTCTAAAATAATGTTTAGGGCAGAACAGTACCAAATCTAAAATATGCTATGGGGATTTACCGGAATTGTTGTTCCTTACTTCCGGCCTCATTTAACCTTGACTAGATAGGTAGTTTTACTTTGCTTCACCCTCTTGCCATGTTTAACAACATTTAATATTGTTGGGTACCTAAACGAGATCGAACTAAATAACTTGTTGTGGTGTTTCTTCAATATGCAACTCCGTTGCATAATGAGCTCCACTTAATTTGTAGGATTGTTTGTGCACTTTGTCATGCCATGTATCATTAAACCGGACATGCATCATACTTGTTTGCGCATCGTGCCATGTTGTTGTCATGGTTGTTTACTATTTTGTTTGCTTTCTTTCCGGTGTGCTTCTTGGGTGAGTTCCGGTAACGTCGTGATTGTGAGGACCTGTTCGACTACGTTCCGTTTGTCTTCTTCATGGACTCGTTCTTCTTCCTTGCGGGATTTCAGGCAAGATGATCATACCCTCGAAATCACTACTATCTTTGCTATGCTAGTTTGCTCGCTCTTTTGCTATGCCAATGCTACGATGCCTACCATTTGCTTGTCAGCCTCCCAAATTGCCATGTCAAACCTCTAACCCACCATGTCCTAGCAAACCGTTGATTGGCTATGTTACCGCTTTGCTCAGCCCCTCTTATAGCGTTGTTTGTTGCAGGTGAAGATTGAAGTTTGTTCCTTGTTGGAACATGGAGATGTTGTTCCTTGTTGGAACATGTTTACTTGTTGGGATATCACTATATATTGTATTTAATTAATGCATCTATATACTTGGTAAAGGGTGGAAGGCTCGGCCTTATGCTTGGTGTTTTGTTCCACTCTTGCCGCCCTAGTTTCCGTCATATCGGTGTTATGTTCCCGGATTTTGCGTCCCTTACGCGGTTGGGCTATAATGGGAACCCCTTGATAGTTCGCCTTAAGTAAAGCTTTTCCAGCAATGACCAACATTGGTTTTACCATTTGCCACCTAGCCTTTTCTTTCCCTTGGGTTCTGCAGACTCAAGGGTCATCATTATTTTAACCCCCCCCCGGACTAGTGCTCCTCTGAGTGTTGGTCCGAACTAGAGCCCTGTGCAGCGCCCCCTCGGGGAAACTCGAGGTTTGGTTTTAGTTGTACGGATTACTCATCTGAGTGTGCCCTGAGAAAGAGATATGTGCAGCTCCTATCGGGATTTGTCGGCACATTCGGGCGGTGTTGCTGGTTTAGTTTTACCATGTCGAAATGTCTTGTTGTACCGGGATACCGAGTCTGATCGGAACGTCTCGGGTGGAGGTCTATTCCTTCGTTGACCGTGAGAGCTTGTCATGGGCTAAGTTGGGACACCCTGCAGGGATTTGATCTTTCGAAAGCTGTGCCCGCGGTTATGGGCAGATGGGAATTTGTTAATGTCCGGTTGTAGAAAACCTGAAGTTAACCTTAATTAAAATATATCAACCGCGTGTGTAACCGTGATGGTCTCTTTCCGGTGGAGTCCGGGAAGTGAACACGGTTGTTGGAGTTATGCTTGACGTAGGTTGTCTAGGATCACTTCTTGATCATACTTTATCGACCGTGCTTTGCCTTCTCTTCTCGCTCTCATTTGCGTATGTTAGCCACCATATACGCTAGTCGCTTGCTGCAGCTCCACCTCATACCTTTTACCTTACCCATAAGCTTAAATAGTCTTGATCGCGAGGGTGCTTGATTGCTGAGTCCCCGTGGCTCACGGATACTTCCAAAACCAGTTTGCAGGTGCCGATGAGTCCATGCAGATGACGCAACCAAGCTCAGGAGGAGCTCGATGAAGATCTTGTCCTTTATGTTGTTTCGTTCTAGTTGATCAGTAGTGGAGCCCAGTTGGGGTCGATCGGGGACCTTTGTCGCATTTGGGGTTCTTCTTTTATTTTGGTTCCGTAGCCGGACCATTAGTGTATTTGGTTGATGTAATGCTTTATTCATGTAATTGTGTGAAGTGGCGATTGTAAGCCAACTATGTATCCTTTTCCTTATTATATTGCATGGGTTGTGTGAAGATTACCTCACTTGCAACATATGCCTTCAATGCGATTATGCCTCTAAGTCGTGCCTCGACACGTGGGAGATATAGTCGCATCGAGGGTGTTACAAGTTGGTAATCAGAGCCTTCCCCGACCTTAGGAGCCCCATTGCTTGATCGTTTTAGCGGCCGAGTTGTGTCTAGAAAAAATGTTTTGAGTCAATTAGGAATTATATATCGGAGAGTTTAGGAATTCTTTTTACTTTCCAGTCTCCTCATCGCTCTGGTAAGGCATCCTGACGTAGAGTTTTGACTCTTCTCTTCTCAAATTTCACTAAAAAAAATTAGGATCACGCGGGTATCTTGGAATCGTTCCGATGGTTTTATGATGAGAACGTTGTCTTGGTGCCTCCTGTCAGGGGTTTTGTGGAAGTGTCCCGGAGAGTTGAGCTCTGAGGTGTTGTCATCATAATTTTATCATTGCAGTTCTAGAATACCTGAGTTTAGTACGCCGACATCGAAAATCTCTTTTATGCAGTTCGTTGGTGAGATAACCTCGACGCCACGCAGTACTAGGGCGGGAGTTCGGGAGTATCGCCATAACTTGTATAACGGATGCTTTTCGAAGGTTGAGGTAGATGATTTCCGAAGGTTTCTTGGTTATGTGTTGAAGGATGGATACAGCTGGATGTAGGATTTGCTAGTTTGGGTGAGATATTATGCTTCCCCTGTATCCCCAACACCTGATTGCATAACCAGAAAATTTCGGGAGTTTCATAGGTGGGAATTCAAGTAGCTCTTAGGATATCTTTCCGACAGATGTATGATATGAAATTGGGGTTCGACGTCTAGTGGTTCGCCTATTCACGGTCGATTTTACAGTGGTCTCGTTGTGTCTTAAAGAGTCCTTGGCTATGCTGACTCGGGGACGCTTCGTATGTCATGTGCACTGCCTTGTACATGATGGTGCTGTACGATCGAGCCTGTGTAGGTCCCACCACGAAAACTTTGGACGAAATCTCTATCATATGTTTGTTACGGCTTATTTTGCAAGCCAATTCTTTGTTTTGTTTTGAGTTATGGTATTCGAGTTGCTTCAATGTCAAGTGTTGATTCCATACCTTTCCTAAATGGTGTTCTCATATTCCGATGTGAATACCAATCCTCCTGATAATCGAGACTGTCATGTCAATCCTTTTTCAACGGTGTGTTTCTCTTCTAGTGATTCCGATCATTTCAACTCCCGCAAGATCAATTATCACTTCTTCTCAACAGTGTTTGTTTCATCCGTCTCCAAGTTGCCTTTGTTTTTCCCACCCTCCCTCCCTTTGTTTTTTTCCAAGGATTCAGTTTTCCTAATCAACTATCCATCTTATTCATGTGAAGCCTCTTCTTTCTTTTCAATCAATGTTCTTACCCGGTGATGGTCATGAAGATTTTAACGGAGTTTCTAGTTCACCATTATTCATTCTTTTTCTTCTCCAGTGGAACCAGTGCAAGCTTTGTTGATCATATCCTTTCCTCATTTCAATGCTTGCTCATGCCGGTGCAATTCTTAATCATTCATTTCTCGCTATTCAATTATTCTGGAGTGCTCAAGATATCTCGAAGATTCGTGTTTCCACTCTACATTCGTTCAAATTCTTTCGAGATTGGTATCTCATTCAAGTCATTTAATTCAACCGGTGCAACCCCTCTTTTTAATCATTCCAACGGTGTTTCTTTTGAGTGGGCCCTAACCCACAGGTCTTTTCCCAGGATCTTACCTGACTCTTCCATTCTTTCCGGAGTTACTCCCAAATTCTTTTCAAAGTTGACGTAAGAATGAATTTTCATCAGTCAGAGGGTTTCTCCAAGATCTTTCAAATTCTTTTCATAGTTGGCTCAACCTCTTCGCTTTTGATTCTTCCAGAGTATCTCAACAATTTGGTGGTGTTTCTCGACGTCATTTGAAGACCGAAGAAGTTTTTCTCTTAATCTTGCTCCATTATCTTCAAGATTCGTGATTCTAGCTGGTTGCCATCCTCTCATAATTGTTTTGATTGTGAGAATTCTTTTTGCCCTTCCGGAGCAAATTAAGAGTCTTCTCAGTTTGTTATCCGGAGTCCATCAAGTCAGGTTTATTCATTCTCAGCTTTCACTTATCATTCTCCGATCTTACCGGTGCAGCGTTCAACTGATCTCTAATCGGTCCATGATCTATTATATTCACTTGTATCTAAATTCTCTCAAGCATCTTCGTCCATTTGCTAATTCTTCCCGGTGTTTCCTTATCTTTACTTTGTTCATAATCAGGTCTTCCGGTGGTTCGTTCAAGATTTCTCTTCCTTTCTTATCATATCAATTTTATTCGTTGTTTCAACCCTTCCGGTGGTTCGTTCAATACCTTCCCAAGTCTGATGTTATATCTCTCTTAATCTTTTCTACAAGAATAAGTAATATGCCAAATCCGTTGATTGTCATCAATTTAAATTGGTGAAGGATAAGCATAATGTAATTCTTACTCTTGTTCCATCCAAGTGATTTAATTCCTTATTCCAGAGGTGCATCATATCACATTCTTGGTTCGAGATGCTTTATCTTTTCTTTCCCAAGAGTTCCAAGCTTTCACAATTACATCTCCACGGAGGTCCATCTAAATCATTGCAAGGATTCACCTTGTGTTTTCAACTTCTTTTTCCTTCCGTTTGTTCATCCTTTTGTTTACCGGAGTTTGTTCTCGATGATTAAATTCTTGGGTTCAAGTGCTCATCTTTCTTTCCCGGAGTTCCAACCTCTTTCAATTATATTATCACGGAGTTCTCTATCTAAATCATTGCGAGGCTTAAATCTTATTCTTTACATCATTCAATTATTTTGGATCTTTCTTTTGTTTACCGGAGTTTCTTCATGGAGGCTATACATGGTGGTCCATCAACGATTTTATCCCTTCTCCAAGAGTTCGCGGAGATTCTTTTCTAAGGAGCTCAAGTATTCTTCATCTTGCAATCCGGAGTGCAAATTCTTTCTACCATATTACCGGAGGTGGTATTGTGTCATTCTTGATAATTTGAGTTCATGTTTTCATGATTCACATGTTGTCAAGAATGAGGTATTTTAAATCCATCAATCTCTTCGTTGGAGTTAGATTGTGTCATATTTCACCTAAAGCCTTCCCTAAGGATTGTTGCTATCTGTGGTGCTTATATATGATCCAAGTTTTTCATCTATCCTCCCGGTGAAATAAGTTCTCGTCTTCTTGTTCATATCAATCCAATATATCGTTTTCCGTTAGTAGCAGATTTTCAAATCTTGGTTTTGAGATGTTTTCCATAAGCCCACTTCAAGCCTATCTTTTCGTTGTGGGTTTTCCAACAACTCCGTTCTAGCTTCTGTTGTAACCGTGCTCTCTCAAGATATTGTTTTCCTTCGTTCACTCCATTCCATTCTTACTTTTGTTCCGGAGGCATTGTGATGTTCATCTTTTCAACCCATCATCTCGTTTTGTCAAAGATCATGATCTTTCCATGCCTATCCTTTTAATCTGAGTGTTGTGTCCTCTTTTCAAGTATCCTCTCATCTTGTCAAGTTCAATTCCTTCCATTTACAGACAGAGTGCTGTCCAAATTATATCACTCTTATTCCTTCCCTATCTTGCTTAACCGGAGTATTGTGCCCCTTTGTTCAAGTTCTTGTTGCCTTATCAAGTCTTGCATCCCTTTCTCAACCGGAGTGTCATGTTTTCATTTGAGCTCTCTCATCTTATCAAATTTTGACTCCCTTCTCAACCGGAGTGCGGTCTGAGATCTTTCTTACCCCCTTGTTCCATTCATTCAATTGTTCCGGTGGCAGTGTATTGTGATTTCATCAAGTATCTTCTCATCTTATCAAGACCTTATTCAATTCTTTTCTTTTCAACCGGAGTGCTGCCTGAATTTGTTCTTCCTCGTTCCTCTTTTCTAACGGAGTGTTTTCGACTTTGTTCACCTTCGTTGTATTCTTTTCTCGAATTTGTTCAACCTCGCAAGGTTCTTTGGTTTCACTCGTTTGTCAAAGAAGCAACCTAGCTTTAACTCTTCTCTTTCTCTTCCGTTTTCCCTCCGGTGCCATTCTAGATCTCGGGACGAGATCCTCTCGTAGTGGTGGAGTGTTGTAACGCCCCGAGACCGATGTGCCAGGTGTCTTCCAGTTATTCGCCGGCGTTGCCATGTCATTTGCTTGCGTGTTGCATCTTGTCATGTCATCATATGCATTGCATCATCATGTTTTCAAAACTTGCATCCGTCCCGGTCTCCTCGTTCCGTCCGTTATCCGTTCTGAGCCCAACCCCACTTGCACGTGCCCGCGGCATGTCCGAAATAGTATTTTATAAGTGGCCGAAAAATGTTCTCGGAATGAGATGAAAGTTGGCGTGCGGTGTTGTTTTGTTGTTAGTAGGCCGCCTGCCAAGTTTCATCGCATTCGGAGTCTGTTTGATGCCCCAACGGATAAATATAGCGTCAATAGTAGCCGGTCAAAACGTCGGACGTTTTCGGTCTCCGGAAATAGTCGTCGGGCCGCCCTCTCTTCTCTTCTCTCAGCTCGAGACTGTCTACACAGACCACTACCTACCGCCAGGTCCAACCTAACCTCTCTCGTCAGCCTGCGAACACCCTCGCGCGCGTCCGAAATTTGCCCCGGACCCGACCCGAGCAGTCGTCACCGTTGTGTCCGGATCATCCCCAAACATCTACAAAACGTCACTGTTTTCTTATTTGGGCTTCCTAGCTATTTTATTCGCGATCGTTCGATTGCGATCAGGGGGACGATATACCCCTAAGTCAACCCACCTACTATATATATCAGTCTAACCCTAGCCCTAGCCCGTCCAATCCATCCAATCCCCCTCGCGGCGCCACCCACTAACTTCTCCACCTGGTCTCCCCCTTCCTCGGGATCTGTCTGATCCTTCCACCCAACCGGCGCTCTCCTCTGGATCCCCTCGATCCACCAACCAGCGACAGAAACCCCCGCAGGAGAGAGCCAGGGGCTCGATCCCCTGCTCATGCCCGAGCTGCTCCAACCTCTCGCAGTCCCCAGCAAGCCGCAGCCTCCTCCCTCCCGCGCACGCAGCCAACCCCGAGCGCCGCCCTCACCCTCGAGCTCCACCGGAGTTGCGCCCCTGGATCCTCTGCCTCGAGCACCTCCATGCAGCCAAGCTCCCCTCGCCTCCAACCTCCCGCGCCTGGATCGAACAGCGCCCGATCTCCATCGCCGTCGTCTTGCGCTCGCCGGCCACCGGAGCCTCGCCGTCGACGAGCACCTCGACCCCAGGCCGGACCTCCCTTCGCCGCCCCGTGCCTTCCCGTTCTCCTTCCTACCCTCACCAGCTCTCTCCCTCCCTCTGTTTGCCACAGGAAACTGCCGCCGCCTCCATGGATGAGCTCCACCTCGCCGGATCCCGTGCCCAGATCCGCCGGATCTTGTCGCCTCGCCTGATCCTCGCCTCCTCGCGTGCCAAGTTCGTCGTTCCCTGCCTTGCAGTTGCCTCTGCTCGTCCAAGGGAGACGAACGCCAGCATTGCTCGTGGTCGATGGACCGTGATTTCTGCCTGCGTTGACCGCACCCCCACCGTCTCCTAGTTCGATCCAGCCAGCAGCGCCTTGCGAGAGGCCCAGTGCGCGAGCCGCTGCTCCACCGGCCAGCCCAGCTCCCCACGGTCCAGCCTCCTCTGCCTCAGATCCGCAGTGCCGCCCGCGCCTGGCCTGCCTCCTACGCGCCACGGGCCGCGCCTCCAGGCCCAGCGCGCCGCCCCCGCGTCGGCCTGCCCTACCTCCTCCACAGACCGGGCCGAGCCCACTTGGGTGAGCCGCCCCAGCGCCCCCCTCCTCTATTTTTTTTCCTTGCAGTTGGGCCTGCCAGATTCAGCCCATGTCACGTTTTTTCCCAGTTCTGAGATTTGTCTAATTATCCGGAGACGTCAGTTTTGCAGATTAGTCCCTAGACTTCATGCATTTAATTGTTGGGAACGTAGTAATTTCAAAAAAATTCCTACGCACACACAAGATCATGGTGATGCATAGCAACTAGAGGGAGAGTCTGATCTACGTACCCTTGTAGATCGCAACGGAAGCGTTGAGACAACGTAGAGGAAGTAGTCGTACGTCTTCTTCCCGATCCGACCGATCCAAGCACCGTTACTCCGGCACCTCCGAGTTCTTAGCACACGTTCAGCTCGATGACGATCCCCGGGCTCCGATCCAGCAAAGCTTCGGGGAGGAGTTCCGTCAGCACGACGGCGTGGTGACGATCTTGATGTTCTACCGACGTAGGGCTTCGCCTAAGCACTACAACGATATGATCGAGGTGGAATTTGGTGGTAGGGGGCACCACACACGGCTAAGGAACGATCTCAATGATCAACTTGTGTGTCTAGAGGTGCCCCCTGCCCCCGTATATAAAGGTTGCCAAGGGGAGGGCTGGCCGGCCAAGGAGGAGGGCGCAGGAGGAGTCCTACTCCTACCGGGAGTAGGACTCCCCCCCCCCAATCCTATTCCTAATAGGATTCCTCGAGAGAGAGAGAGGGAGAAGGGGGCCGGCCACCTCTCCTAGTCCTAATAGGACTAGGGGAGGGGGGAGGCGCCCAGCCCACCTTGGGCTGCCCCTTTCACCTTTCCACTAAGGCCCAATAAGGCCCATTTGGTTCCCGGGGGGTTCCGGTAACCTCCCGGTACTCCGGTAAAATTCCCGATTTCACCCGGAACACTTCCGATGTCCAAACATAGGCTTCCAATATATCAATCTCTATGTCTCGACCATTTCGAGACTCCTCGTCATGTCCGTGATCACATCCGGGACTCCGAACAACCTTCGGTACATCAAAATGCATAAACTCATAATAACTGTCATCGTAGCGTTAAGCGTGCGGACCCTACGGTTCGAGAACAATGTAGACATGACCGAGACACGTCTCCGGTCAATAACCAATAGCGGGACCTGGATGCCCATATTGGCTCCTACATATTCTACGAAGATCTTTATCGGTCAGACCGCATAACAACATACGTTGTTCCCTTTGTCATCGGTATGTTACTTGCCCGAGATTCGGTCGTCGGTATCCAATACCTAGTTCAATCTCGTTACCGGCAAGTCTCTTTACTCGTTCTGTAATACATCATCCGCAACTAACTCATTAGTTGCAATGCTTGCAAGGCTTGTGTAATGTGTATTACCGAGAGGGCCCAGATATACCTCTCCGACAATCGGAGTGACAAATCCTATTCTCGAAATACGCCAACCCAACATCTACCATTGGAAACACCTGTAGTACTCCTTTATAATCACCCAGTTACGTTGTGACGTTTGGTAGCACCCAAAGTGTTCCTCCGGCAAACGGGAGTTGCATAATCTCATAGTCATAGGAACATGTATAAGTCATGAAGAAAGCAATAGCAACATACTAAACGATTGGGTGCTAAGCTAATGGAATGGGTCATGTCAATCAGATCATTCAACTAATGATGTGACCTCGTTAATCAAATAACAACTCTTTTGTCCATGGTTAGGAAACATAACCATCTTTGATTAACGAGCTAGTCAAGTAGAGGCATACTAGTGACACTCTGTTTGTCTATGTATTCACACATGTATTATGTTTCCGGCTAATACAATTCTAGAATGAATAATAAACATTTATCATGATATAAGGAAATAAATAATAACTTTATTATTGCCTCTAGGGCATATTTCCTTCAGTCTCCCACTTGCACTAGAGTCAATAATCTAGTTCACATCGCCATGTGATTTAACAGCAATAGTTCACATCACCATGTGATTAACACCCATAGTTCACATCGTCATGTGACCAACACTCAAAGGGTTTACTAGAGTCAGTAATCTAGTTCACATATCTATGTGATTAACACCCAAAGAATACTAAGGTGTGATCATGTTTTGCTTGTGAGATAATTTTAGTCAACGGGTCTGTCACATTCAGATCCGTAAGTATTTTGCAAGTTCTATGTCTACACTGCCGATCATCGGGCAAATCCATCAAAGTCCATACTTTGTTCTCATACATGGATCATATCTCAGATTTCATGGCCTCAAATCATTTTGCGGAATCTGGGCTCATCATCGCTTCCTCATAGTTCGCTAGTTCGTCATGGTCTAGTAACATGACTTCCAGAACAGGATTACCGTACCACTTTGGTGTGGATCTCACTCTGGTTTACCTACGAGATTCGGTAGTAACTTGATCTGAAGTTACATGATCATCATCATTAGCTTCCTCACTAATTGGTGTAGTAGTCACAGGAACAGATTTTTGTGATGAACTATTTTCCAATAAGGGAGAAGGTACAATTACCTTATCAAGTTTTCTACTTTCCTCCCACTCACTTCTTTCGAGAGAAACTCCTTCTCTAGAAAGGATCCATTCTTAGCAACGAATGTCTTGCCTTCGGATCTGTGATAGAAGGTGTACCCAACTGTCTCCTTTGGGTATCCTATGAAGACATATTTCTCCGATTTGAGTTTGAGCTTATCGAGATGAAACTTTTTCACATAAGCATCGCAACTCCAAACTTTTAAGAAACGACAGCTTAGGTTTCTTGCCAAACCATAGTTCACACGGTGTCGTCTCAACGGATTTAGATGGTGCCCTATTTAACGTGAATGCAGTTTTCTCTAATGCATAACCCCAAAACGATAGTGGTAGATCGGTAAGATACATCATAGATTGTACTATATCCAATAAAGTACGGTTATGACGTTCGGACACACCATTATGCTGTGGTGTTCCAGGTGGCGTGCGTAGTGAAACTATTTCACATTGTTTTAACTGAAGACCAAACTCGTAACTCAAATATTTTACCTCTGTGATCATATCATAGAAACTTTTATTTTCTTGTCACAATAATTTTCCACTTCACTCTGAAATTCTTTGAACTGTTCAAATGTTTCAGACTTATGTTTCATCAAGTAGATATCCCCATATCTGCTCAAATCATCTTGTGAAGGTCAGAAAATAATGATACCTGATGTAAGCCTTAATATTCATCGGACCACATACATCAGTATGTATGATTTCCAACAAATCTGTTGCTTGCTTCATTGTTCCGGAGAACGGCGTTTTAGTCATCTTGCCCATAAGGCATGGTTCGCAAGCATCAAGTGATTCATAATCAAGTGATTCCAAAATCCCATTAGCATGGAGTTTCTTCATGTGCTTTACACCAATATGACCTAAACGGCAGTGCCACAAATAAGTTGCACTATCATTATTAACTTCGCATCTTTTGGTTTCAATATTATGAATATGTGTATCACTAAGATCGAGATCCAATGAACTATTTTCATTGGGTGTGTAACCATATAAGGTTTTATTCATGTAAACAGAACAACAATTTATTCTTTTACTTAAATGAATAACCGTATTACAATAAACATGACCAGGTCATATTCATGCTCAATGCAAACACCAAATAACACTTATTTAGGTTCAACACTAATCCCGAAAGTAGAGGGAGTGTGCGATGATGATTATATCAATCTTGGAACCACTTCCAACACACATCGTCACTTCACCCTTAACTAGTCTTTGTTTATTCTGCGACTCCCGTTTCGAGTTACTACTCTTAGCAACTTATCCAGTATCAAATACCAAGGGGTTGCTATAAAAACTAGTAAAGTACACATCAATAACATGTATATCAAATATACTTATGTTCACTTTGCCATCCTTCTTATCCGCCAATCACTTGGGGTAGTTCCGCTTCCAGTGACCAGTCCCTTTGCAGTAGAAGTACTTAGTCTCAGGCTTAGGACCAGACTTGGGCTTCTTCACTTGAGCAGCAACTTGCTTGCTATTCTTCTTGAAGTTCCCCTTCTTCCCTTTTGCCCTTTTCTTCAAACTAGTGGTCTTGTCAACCATCAACACTTGATGTTTTTCTTGATTTCTACCTTCGTCGATTTCAGCATCACGAAGAGTTTGGGAATCGTTTCCGTTATCCCTTGCATATCATAGTTCATCATGAAGTTCTACTAACTTGGTGATGGTGACTAGAGAATTCTGTCAATCACTATCTTATCTGGAAGATTAACTCCCACTTGATTCAAGCGATTGTAGTACCCAGACAATCTGAGCACCTGCTCACTAGTTGAGTGATTCTCCTCCATCTTTTAGCTATAGAACTTGTTGGAGACTTCATATCTCTCAACTCGGGTATTTGCTTGAAATATTAACTTCAACTCCTGGAACATCTCATATGGTCCATGACATTCAAAACGTCTTTGAAGTCCCGATTCTAAGCCATTAAGTATGGTGCACTAAACTATCAAGTAGTCATCATATTGAGCTAGCCAAACGTTCATAATGTCTGCATCTGCTCCTGCAATAGGTCTGTCACCTAGCGGTGCATCAAGGACATAATTTTTCTGTGCAGCAATGAGGATAAACCTCAGATCACGGATCCAATCTGCATCATTGCTACTAACATCTTTCAACACAATTTTCTCTAGGAACATATCAAAATAAACACAGGGAAGCAACAACGCGAGCTATTGATCTACAACATGATTTGCAAAATACTACCAGGACTAAGTTCATGATAAATTTAAGTTCAATTTAATCATATTACTTAAGAACTCCCACTTAGATAGACATCCCTCTAATCCTCTAAGTGATCACGTGATCCAAATCAACTAAACCATAACCGATCATCACATGAGATGGAGTAGTTTTCAATGGTGAACATCATTATGTTGATCATATCTACTATATGATTCACGCTCGACCTTTCGGTCTCCGTGTTCCGAGGCCATATCTGCATATGCTAGGCTCGTCAAGTTTAACCTGAGTATTCTGCGTGTGCAAAACTGGCTTGCACCCGTTGTAGATGGACGTAGAGCTTATCACACCCGATCATCACGTGGTGTCTGGGCACGACGAACTTTGGCAACGGTGCATACTCAGGGAGAACACTTCTTGATAATTTAGTGAGAGATCGTCTTCTAATGCTACCATCAATCAAAGCAAGATAAGATGCATAAAAGATAAACATCACATGCAGTCAATATAAGTGATATGATATGGCCATCATCATCTTGTGCTTTGTGATCTCCATCTCCGAAGCACCGTCATGATCACCATCGTCACCGGCGCGACACCTTGATCTCCATCGTAGCATCGTTGTCGTCTCGCCAATCTTATGCTTCCACGACTATCACTACCGCTTAGTAATAAAGTAAAGCATTACATCGCGATTGCATTGCATACAATAAAGCGACAACCATATGGCTCCTGCCAGTTGCCGACAACTTGGTTACAAAACATGATCATCTCATACAATAAAATTTAGCATCATGCCTTGACCATATCACATCACATACATGCCCTACAAAAACAAGTTAGACGTCCTCTACTTTGTTGTTGCAAGTTTTACGTGGCTGCTACGGGCTTAAGCAAGAACCAATCTCACCTACGCATCAAAACCACAACGATAGTTTGTCAAATAGACTCCGTTTTAACCTTCTTAAGGATCGGGCGTAGCCACACTCGGTTCAACTAAAGTTGGAGAGACAGTCGCCCGCAAGCTATCTATGTGCAAAGCACGTCGAGGGAACCGGTCTCGTGTAAGCGTACCCGTAATGTTGGTCCGGGTCGTCTCGTCCAACAATACCGCTGAACCAAAGTATGACATGCTGGTAGGCAGTATGACTTGTATCGCCCACAACTCACTTGTGTTCTACTCGTGCAAATAACATCAAACCATAAAACCTAGGCTCGGATGCCACTGTTGGGGAACGTAGTAATTTCAAAAAATTTCCTACGCACACACAAGATCATGGTGATGCATAGCAACGAGGGGGAGAGTCTGATCTACGTACCCTTGTAGATCGCAACGGAAGCGTTGACACAACGTAGAGGAAGTAGTCGTACGTCTTCTTCCCGATCCGACCGATACAAGCACCGTTACTCCGGCAACTCTGAGTTCTTAGCACACGTTCAGCTCGATGACGATCCCCGGGCTCCGATCCAGCAAAGCTTCGGGGAGGAGTTGAAGGAAATATGCCCTAGAGGCAATAATAAAGTTATTATTTATTTCCTTATATCATGATAAATGTTTATTATTCATGCTAGAATTGTATTAACCGGAAACATAATACATGTGTGAATACATAGACAGACAGAGTGTCACTAGTATGCCTCTACTTGACTAGCTCGTTAATCAAAGATGGTTATGTTTCCTAACCATGAACAAAGAGTTGTTATTTGATTAACGAGGTCACATCATTAGTTGAATGATCTGATTGACATGACCCATTCCATTAGCTTAGCACCCGATCGTTTAGTATGTTGCTATTGCTTTCTTCATGACTTATACATGTTCCTGTAACTATGAGATTACGCAACTCCCGTTTACCGGAGGAACACTTTGGGTACTACCAAACGTCACAATGTAACTGGGTGATTATAAAGGAGTACTACAGGTGTCTCCAATGGTAGATGTTGGGTTGGCGTATTTCGAGATTAGGGTTTGTCACTCCGATTGTCGGAGAGGTATCTCTGGGCCCTCTCGGTAATACACATCACATAAGCCTTGCAAGCACTGCAACTAAGATGTTAGTTGTGAGATGATGTATTACGGAACGAGTAAAGAGACTTGCCGGTATCGAGATTGAACTAGGTATTGGATACCGACGATCGAATCTCGGGCAAGTAACATACCGATGACAAAGGGAACAACGTATGTTGTTACGCGGTCTGACCGATAAAGATCTTCGTAGAATATGTAGGAGCCAATATGGGCATCCAGGTCCCGCTATTGGTTATTGACCGGAGACGTGTCTCGGTCATGTCTACATTGTTCTCGAACCGTAGGGTCCGCACGCTTAACGTTACGATGACAGTTATTATGAGTTTATGCATTTTGATGTACCGAAGGTTGTTCGGAGTCCCGGATGTGATCACGGACATGACGAGGAGTCTCGAAATGGTCGAGACATAAAGATTGATATATTGGAAGCCTATGTTTGGACATCGGAAGTTTTCCGTTTGAAATCGGGATTTTACCGGATTACCGGGAGGGTTACCGGAACCCCCCGGGAGCCAAATGGGCCTACATGGGCCTTAGTCGAAAGGTGAGAGGGCTGCCCACAAGGGCTGCACACCTTCCCCCTCCCCCTAGTCCTATTAGGACTAGGAGAAGGGGCCGGCCACCTCTCTCTCTCTCTCTCTCCCCTTTAAGGAATCCTAGGTGGAATAGGATTGGAGGGGGGAGTCCTACTCCCGGTGGGAGTAGGACTCCTCCTGCGCCTCCCACCTTGGCCGGCCAGCCCCTCCCCTTGAAACCTTTATATACGGGGGCAGGGGGCACCTCTAGACACACAAGTTGATCCTTGAGATCGTTCCTTAGCCGTGTGCGGTGCCCCCTGCCACCATATTGTTGGGGAACGTAGTAATTTCGAAAATTTTCCTACGCACACGCAAGATCATGGTGATGCATAGCAACAAGAGGGAAGAGTGTTGTCTACGTACCAACGCAGACCGACTGCGGAAGCGATCACACAACGTAGAGGAAGTAGTCGTACGTCTTCTTCCCGATCCGACCGATCCAAGCACCGTTACTCCGGCACCTCCGAGTTCTTAGCACACGTTCAGCTCGATGACGATCCTCGGGCTCCGATCCAGCAAAGCGTCGAGGAAGAGTTCCGTCAGCACGACGGCGTGGTGACGATCTTGATGTACTACCGACGCAGGGCTTCGCCTAAGCACTACAACGGTATGATCGAGGTGGAATTTGGTGGCAGGGGGCACCGCACACGGCTAAGGAACGATCTCAAGGATCAACTTGTGTGTCTATGGGGTGTCCCCTGCCCCCGTATATAAAGGTTGGAGGAGGGGGGCTGGCCGGCCAGAGAGAGGAGGCGCAGGGGGAGTCCTACTCCTACCGGAGTAGGACTCCCCCTCCAATCCTATTCCAACTAGGACTCTCAAGGGGGAAAGGAGAGAGAGGGGGGCCGGCCCCCTTCTCCTAGTCCTACTAGGACTTGGGGAAGGGGGGGGCGCCGGCTAGGCTGTGGGCTGCCCTTTCTCTTTTTCCACTAAGGCCCAATAGGCCCATTAGCCTCCCGGGGGGTTCCGGTAACCCTCCCGGTATTCCGGTAAAATCCCGATTTCACCCGGAACACTTCCGATGTCCAAACATAGGCTTCCAATATATCAATCTTTACGTCTCGACCATTTCGAGACTCCTCGTCATGTCCGTGATCTCATCCGGGACTCCGAACAACCTTCGGTACATCAAAATGCATAAACTCATAATAACTGTCATCGTAACGTTAAGCGTGCGGACCCTACGGTTCGAGAACAATGTAGACATGACCGAGACACGTCTCCGGTCAATAACCAATAGCGGGACCTGGATGCCCATATTGGCTCCTACATATTCTACGAAGATCTTTATCGGTCAGACCGCATAACAACATACGTTGTTCCCTTTGTCATCGGTATGTTACTTGCCCGAGATTCGATCGTCGGTATCCAATACCTAGTTCAATCTCGTTACCGGCAAGTCTCTTTACTCGTTCCGTAATACATCATCTCACAACTAACATATTAGTTGCAGTGCTTGCAAGGCTTATGTGATGTGCATTACCGAGAGGGCCCAGAGATACCTCTCCGACAATCGGAGTGACAAACCCTAATCTCGAAATACGCCAACCCAACATCTACCATTGGAGACACCTGTAGTACTCCTTTATAATCACCCAGTTACGTTGTGACGTTTGGTAGTACCCAAAGTGTTCCTCCGGTAAACGGGAGTTGCATAATCTCATAGTTATAGGAACATGTATAAGTCATGAAGAAAGCAATAGCAACATACTAAACGATCGGGTGCTAAGCTAATGGAATGGGTCATGTCAATCAGATCATTCAACTAATGATGTGACCTCGTTAATCAAATAACAACTCTTTGTTCATGGTTAGGAAACATAACCATCTTTGATTAACGAGCTAGTCAAGTAGAGGCATACTAGTGACACTCTGTTGGTCTATGTATTCACACATGTATTATGTTTCCGGTTAATACAATTCTAGCATGAATAATAAACATTTATCATGATATAAGGAAATAAATAATAACTTTATTATTGCCTCTAGGGCATATTTCCTTCAGTCTCCCACTTGCACTAGAGTCAATAATCTAGATTACACAGTAATGATTCTAACACCCATGGAGCCTTGGTGCTGATCATGTTTTGCTCGTGGAAGAGGCTTAGTCAACGGGTCTGCAACATTCAGATCCGTATGTATCTTGCAAATCTCTATGTCTCCCACCTGGACTAAATCCCGGATGGAGTTGAAGCGTCTCTTGATGTGTTTGGTTCTTTTGTGAAATCTGGATTCCTTTGCCAAGGCAATTGCACCAGTATTGTCACAGAAGATTTTCATTGGACCCGATGCACTAGGTATGACACCTAGATCGGATATGAACTCCTTCATCCAGACTCCTTCGTTTGCTGCTTCCGAAGCAGCTATGTACTCCGCTTCACATGTAGATCCCGCTACGACGCTTTGTTTAGAACTGCACCAACTGACAGCTCCACCGTTTAAAGTAAACACGTATCCGGTTTGCGATTTAGAATCGTCCGGATCAGTGTCAAAGCTTGCATCAACGTAACCTCTTACGGTGAGCTCTTTGTCACCTCCATATACGAGAAACATATCCTTAGTCCTTTTCAGGTATTTCAGGATGTTCTTGACCGCTGTCCAGTGATCCACTCCTGGATTACTTTGGTACCTCCCTGCTAAACTTATAGCAAGGCACACATCAGGTCTGGTACACAGCATTGCATACATGATAGATCCTATGGCTGAAGCATAGGGAACATCTTTCATTTTCTCTCTATCTTCTGCAGTGGTCGGGCATTGAGTCTGACTCAACTTCACACCTTGTAACACAGGCAAGAACCCTTTCTTTGCTTGATCCATTTTGAACTTCTTCAAAATTTTGTCAAGGTATGTGCATTGTGAAAGTCCAATTAAGCGTTTTGATCTATCTATATAGATCTTTATGCCCAATATGTAAGCAGCTTCCCCGAGGTCTTTCATCGAAAAACTTTTATTCAAGTATCCCTTTATGCTATCCAGAAATTCTATATCATTTCCAATCAGTAATATGTCATCCAAATATAATATCAGAAATGCTACAGAGCTCCCACTCACTTTCTTGTAAATACAGGCTTCTCCAAAAGTCTGTATAAAGCCAAATGCTTTGATCACACTATCAAAGCGTTTATTCCAACTCCGAGATGCTTGCACCAGTCCATAAATGGATCGCTGGAGTTTGCATACTTTGTTAGCTCCCTTTGGATCGACAAAACCTTCTGGTTGCATCATATACAACTCTTCTTCCAGAAATCCATTAAGGAATGTAGTTTTGACATCCATCTGCCATATTTTATAATCATAAAATGCGGCAATTGCTAACATAATTCTGACGGACTTAAGCATCGCTACGGGTGAGAAGGTCTCATCGTAGTCAACCCCTTGAACTTGTCGAAAACCTTTTGCGACAAGTCGAGCTTTATAGACAGTAACATTACCGTCAGCGTCAGTCTTTTTCTTGAAGATCCATTTATTCTCAATTGCTTGCCGATCATCGGGCAAGTCAACCAAAGTCCATACTTTGTTCTCATACATGGATCCCATCTCAGATTTCATGGCCTCCAGCCACTTTGCGGAATCTGGGCTCACCATCGCTTCTTCATAGTTCGTAGGTTCATCATGATCTAGTAGCATGACTTCCAGAACTGGATTACCGTACCACTCTGGTGCGGATCTCATTCTGGTTGATCTACGTGGTTCAGTAGTATCTTGTCCTGAAGCTTCATGATCATCATCATTAGCTTCCTCACTGATTGGTATAGGTGTCGCAGAAACAGTTTTCTGTGATGTACTATTTTCCAATAAGGGAGCAGGTACAGTTACCTCGTCAAGTTCTACTTTCCTCCCACTCACTTCTTTCGAGAGAAACTCCTTCTCTAGAAAGTTTCCGAATTTAGCAACAAAAGTCTTGCCTTCGGATCTGTGATAGAAGGTGTATCCAATAGTTTCCTTTGGATATCCTATGAAGACACATTTCTCCGATTTGGGTTCGAGCTTATCAGGTTGAAGCTTTTTCACATAAGCATCGCAGCCCCAAACTTTAAGAAACGACAACTTTGGTTTCTTGCCAAACCATAGTTCATAAGGTGTCGTCTCAACGGATTTTGATGGTGCCCTATTTAACGTGAATGCGGCCGTCTCTAAAGCATAACCCCAAAACGATAGCGGTAAATCAGTAAGAGACATCATAGATCGCACCATATCTAGTAAAGTACGATTACGACGTTCGGACACACCATTACGCTGTGGTGTTCCGGGTGGCGTGAGTTGCGAAACTATTCCACAATTTTTCAAATGTACACCAAACTCGTAACTCAAATATTCTCCTCCACGATCAGATCGTAGAAACTTTATTTTCTTGTTACGATGATTTTCAACCTCACTCTGAAATTCTTTGAACTTTTCAAATGTTTCAGACTTATGTTTCATTAAGTAGATATACCCATATCTGCTTAAATCATCTGTGAAGGTGAGAAAATAACGATATCCGCCACGAG
Organism: Triticum aestivum; assembly: GCF_018294505.1. Classification (NCBI taxonomy): domain Eukaryota; kingdom Viridiplantae; phylum Streptophyta; class Magnoliopsida; order Poales; family Poaceae; genus Triticum; species Triticum aestivum. Next base: position 36,247,915 of record NC_057797.1, on the reverse strand, counting down.
CCTCAATATTCATCGGACCACATACATCGGTATGTATGATTTCCAATAAATCTGTTGCTCTCTCCATAGTACCGGAGAACGGTGTTTTAGTCATCTTGCCTATGAGGCACGGTTCGCAAGTACCAAGTGATTCATAATCAAGTGGTTCCAAAAGCCCATCAGTATGGAGTTTCTTCATGCGCTTTACACCGATATGACCTAAACGGCAGTGCCACAAATAAGTTGCACTATCATTATCAACTCTGCATCTTTTGGCTTTCTACATTATGAATATGTGTATCACTACTATCGAGATTTAACAAGAATAGACCACTCTTCAAAGGTGCATGACCATAAAAGATATTACTCATATAAATAGAACAACCATTATTCTCTGATTTAAATGAATAACCGTCTCGCATTAAACAAGATCCAGATATAATGTTCATGCTCAACGCTGGCACCAAATAACAATTATTTAGGTCTAATATTAATCCCGAAGGTAGATGTAGAGGTAGCGTGCCGACCGCGATCACATCGACTTTGGAACCGTTTCCCACGTGCATCGTCACCTCGTCCTTTGCTAGTGTCCGCTTATTCTGTAGTCCCTGTTTCGAGTTGCAAATATTAGCAACAGAACCAGTATCAAATACCCAGGTGCTACTGCGAGCATTAGTAAGGTACACATCAATAACATGTATATCACATATACCTTTGTTCACCTTGCCATCCTTCTTATCCGCCAAATACTTGGGGCAGTTCCGCTTCCAGTGACCAGTCTGCTTGCAGTAGAAGCACTCAGTTTCAGGCTTAGGCCCAGACTTGGGTTTCTTCTCCTGAGCAGCAACTTGCTTGCTGTTCTTCTTGAAGTTTCCCTTCTTCTTTCCTTTGCCCTTTTTCTTGAAACTAGTGGTTTTGTTAACCATCAACACTTGATGCTCCTTCTTGATTTCTACCTCCGCAGCTTTCAGCATTGCGAAGAGCTCGGGAATAGTCTTGTTCATCCCTTGCATATTATAGTTCATCACGAAGCTCTTGTAGCTTGGTGGCAGTGATTGGAGAATTCTGTCAATGACGCAATCATCTGGAAGATTAACTCCCATCTGAATCAAGTGATTATTATACCCAGACATTTTGAGTATATGCTCACTGACAGAACTGTTCTCCTCCATCTTGCAGCTATAGAACTTATTGGAGACTTCATATCTCTCAATCCGGGCATTTGCTTGAAATATTAACTTCAACTCCTGGAACATCTCATATGCTCCATGACGTTCAAAACGTCGTTGAAGTCCCGATTCTAAGCCGTAAAGCATGGCACACTGAACTATCGAGTAGTCATCAGCTTTGCTCTGCCAGACGTTCATAACATCTGGTGTTGCTCCAGCAGCAGGCCTGTCACCCAGCGGTGCTTCCAGGACGTAATTCTTCTGTGCAGCAATGAGGATAATCCTCAGGTTACGGACCCAGTCCGTGTAATTGCTACCATCATCTTTCAACTTTGCTTTCTCAAGGAACGCATTAAAATTCAACGGAACAACAGCACGAGCCATCTATCTACAATCAACATAAGCAAGCAAGATACTATCAGGTACTAAGTTCATGATAAGTTTAAGTTCAGTTAATCAAATTATTTAAGAACTCCCACTTAGATAGACATCCCTCTAATCCTCTAAGTGATTACGTGATCCAAATGAACTAAACCATAACCGATCATCACGTGAGATGGAGTAGTTTTCAATGGTGAACATCGATATGTTGATCATATCTACTATATGATTCACGCTCGACCTTTCGGTCTCTGTGTTCCGAGGTCATATCTTATATGCATAGCTCGTCAAGTATAACCTGAGTATTCCGCGTGTGCAACTGTTTTGCACCCGTTGTATTTGAACGTAGAGCCTATCACACCCGATCATCACGTGGTGTCTCAGCACGAAGAACTTTTGCAACGGTGCATACTCAGGGAGAACACTTCTTGATAATTTAGTGAGAGATCATCTTATAATGCTACCGTCAATCAAAGCAAGATAAGATGCATAAAAGGATAAACATCACATGCAATCAATATAAGTGATATGATATGGCCATCATCATCTTGTGCTTGTGATCTCCATCTCTGAAGCACCGTCATGATCACCATCGTCACCGGCGCGACACCTTGATCTTCATCGTAGCATCGTTGTCGTCTCGCCAATCTTATGCTTCCACGACTATCACTACCGCTTAGTAATAAAGTAAAGCATTACATCGCGATTGCATTGCATACAATAAAGCGACAACCATATGGCTCCTGCCAGTTGCCGATAACTCGGTTACAAAACATGATCATCTCATACAATAAAATCAGCATCATGCCTTGACCATATCACATCACAACATGCCCTGCAAAAACAAGTTAGACGTCCTCTACTTTGTTGTTGCAAGTTTTACGTGGCTGCTACGGGCTTAAGTAAGAACTCATCTCACCTACGCATCAAAACCACAACGATAGTTCGTCAAATAGACTCCGTTTTAACCTTCTCAAGGACCGGGCGTAGTCACACTTGGTTCAACTAAAGTTGGAGAGACAGTCTTCCGCAAGCCATCTATGTGCAAAGCACGTCGAGGGAACCGGTCTCGCGTAAGAGTACGCGTAATGTTGGTCCGGATCGTCTCACCCAACAATACCGCCGAACCAAAGTATGACATGCTGGTAGGCAGTATGACTTGTATCGCCCACAACTCACTTGTGTTATACTCGTGCAAATAACATCAAACCATAAAACCTAGGCTCTGATACCACTGTTGGGGAACATAGTAATTTCGAAAATTTTCCTACGCACACGCAAGATCATGGTGATGCATAGCAACGAGAGGGAAGAGTGTTGTCTACGTACCAACGCAGACCGACTGCGGAAGCGATCACACAACGTAGAGGAAGTAGTCGTACGTCTTCTTCCGATCCGACCGATCCAAGCACCGTTACTCCGGCACCTCCGAGTTCTTGGCACACGTTCAGCTCGATGACGATCCCCGGGCTCCGATCCAGCAAAGCTTCGGGGAGGAGTTCCGTCAGCACGACGGCGTGGTGACGATCTTGATGTACTACCGACGCAGGGCTTCGCCTAAGCACTACAACGGTATGATCGAGGTGGAATTTGGTGGCAGGGGGCACCGCACACGGCTAAGGAACGATCTCAAGGATCAACTTGTGTCTTGGGGTGTCCCCTGCCCCCGTATATAAAGGTTGGAGTGAGGGGGGCTGGCCGGCCAGAGAGAGGGAGGCGCAGGGGGAGTCCTACTCCTACCGGGAGTAGGACTCCCCCCTCCAATCCTATTCCAACTAGGACTCTCAAGGGGGAAAGGAGAAAGAGGGGGGGCGGCCCCTTCTCCTAGTCCTACTAGGACTTGGGGAAGGGGGGGCGCGCAGCTAGGCTGTGGGCTGCCCCTTCTCTCTTTTCCACTAAGGCCCAATAGGCCCATTAGCCTCCCGGGGGGTTCCGGTAACCCTCCCGGTATTCCGGTAAAATCCCTATTTCACCCGGAACACTTCCGATGTCCAAACATAGGCTTCCAATATATCAATCTTTACGTCTCGACCATTTCGAGACTCCTCGTCATGTCCGTGATCTCATCCGGGACTCCGAACAACCTTCGGTACATCAAAATGCATAAACTCATAATAACTATCATCGTAACGTTAAGCGTGCGGACCCTACGGTTCGAGAACAATGTAGACATGACCGAGACACGTCTCCGGTCAATAACCAATAGCGGGACCTGGATGCCCATATTGGCTCCCACATATTCTACGAAGATCTTTATCGGTCAGACCGCATAACAACATACGTTGTTCCCATTGTCATCGGTATGTTACTTGCCCGAGATTCGATCGTCGGTATCCAATACCTAGTTCAATCTCGTTACCGGCAAGTCTCTTTACTCGTTCTGTAATACATCATCTCACAACTAACATATTAGTTGCAGTGCTTGCAAGGCTTGTGTAATGTGTATTAACGAGAGGGCCCAGAGATACCTCTCCGACAATCGGAGTGACAAATCCTATTCTCGAAATACGCCAACCCAACATCTACCATTGGAAACACCTGTAGTACTCCTTTATAATCACCCAGTTACGTTGTGACGTTTGGTAGCACCCAAAGTGTTCCTCCGGCAAACGGGAGTTGCATAATCTCATAGTCATAGGAACATGTATAAGTCATGAAGAAAGCAGTAGCAACATACTAAACGATCGGGTGCTAAGCTAATGGAATGGGTCATGTCAATCAGATCATTCAACTAATGATGTGACCTCGTTAATAAAATAACAACTCTTTTGTCCATGGTTAGGAAACATAACCATCTTTGATTAACGAGCTAGTCAAGTAGAGGCATACTAGTGACACTCTGTTTGTCTATGTATTCACACATGTATTATGTTTCCGGTTAATACAATTCTAGCATGAATAATAAACATTTATCATGATATAAGGAAATAAATAATAACTTTATTATTGCCTCTAGGGCATATTTCCTTCATTAATAACTCATGAACCGTGCATCGGATTAAAATGATTTATATATGAAACTTGCTCAGAATTTTGTGTAGATTAATAATATCCAACTTTCACCTATGTTTAAAATGCTTAAAATGTTGTTTGCATTAATTTTCTCCTATGCCATGCTAAAATGATTTAATTCATAACTAAATAACCCTAACTCCGATTTTAATAAACTTTATATGTAAATGGGGTAGAATTTTGCCTAGTTTAACATGGTGGCCTTAATTTGCATGTTTAATAACTCTAAAATAATGTTTAGGGCAGAACAGTACCAAATCTAAAATATGCTATGGGGGTTTACCGGAATTGTTGTTCCTTGCTTCCGGCCTCATTTAACTTTGACTAGATAGGTAGTTTTACTTTGCTTCACCCTCTTGCCATGTTTAACAACATTTAATATTGTTGGGTACCTAAACGAGATCAAACTAAATAACTTGTTGTGGTGTTTCTTCAATATGCAACTCCGTTGCATAATGAGCTCCACTTAATTTGTAGGATTGTTTGTGCACTTTGTCATGCCATGTATCATTAAACCGGACATGCATCATACTTGTTTGCGCATCGTGCCATGTTGTTGTCATGGTTGTTTACTATTTTGTTTGCTTTCTTTTCGGTGTGCTTCTTGTTGGGGAACGTAGTAATTTCAAAAAAATTCCTACGCACACGCAAGATCATGGTGATGCATAGCAACGAGGGGGAGAGTCTGATCTACGTACCCTTGTAGATCGCAACGGAAGCGTTGACACAACGTAGAGGAAGTAGTCGTACGTCTTCTTCCCGGTCCGACCGATCCAAGCACCGTTACTCCGGCACCTCTGAGTTCTTAGCACACGTTCAGCTCGATGACGATCCCCGGGCTCCGATCCAGCAAAGCTTCGGGGAGGAGTTCCGTCAGCACGACGGCGTGGTGACGATCTTGATGTACTACCGACATAGGGCTTCGCCTAAGCACTACAACGGTATGATCGAGGTGGAATTTGGTGGCAGGGCGCACCGCACACGGCTAAGGAACGATCTCAAGGATCAACTTGTGTGTCTAGAGGTGCCCCCTGCCCCCGTATATAAAGGATACAAGGGGAGGGGCTAGCCGGCCAAGGAGGGAGGCGCAGGAGGAGTCCTACTCCTACCGGGAGTAGGACTCCCCCCTCCAATCCTATTCCAACTAGGACTCCAAGGGGGAAAGAGAGAGAGAGGTGGCCGGCCACCTCTCCTAGTCCTAATAGGACTAGGGGAGGGGGGGAGGCGTGCAGCCCTCCATGGCAGCCCCTTTCACCTTTCCACTAAGGCCCATGTAGGCCCATTTGGCTCCCGGGGGGTTCCGGTAACCCTCCCGGTATTCCGGTAAAATCCCGATTTCACCCGGAACACTTCCGGTGTCCAAACATATGTTGGGGAACGTAGCAGAAATTCAAAATTTTCCTACGTATCACCAAGATCTATCTATGGAGAGACTAGCAACGAGTAGAAAGAGAGTGCATCTACATACCCTTGTAGATCGCTAAGCGGAAGCGTTCAAGTGAACGGGGTTGATGGAGTCGTACTCGTCGTGATCCAAATCACCGATGACCAAGTGCCGAACGGACGGCACCTCCGCGTTCAACACACGTACAGCCCGGTGACGTCTCCCACGCCTTGATCCAGCAAGGAGAGAGGGAGAGGTTGAGGAAGACTTCATCCAACAGCAGCACAACGGCGTGGTGGTGGTGGAGGAGCGTGGCTATCCTGCAGGGCTTCGCCAAGCACCACAGAAGAGGAGGAAGAAGAGACGCAGGGCTGCACCAAGAGAGATTGAATCGCGTGTCTTATGGGCAGCCCCTAGGCCTCATATATATAGGGGAAGGGGAGGGCTGCGCCCCCTCTAGGGTTCCCACCCCAAAGGGGGGGCGGCAGCCCTAGATGGGGCCAAGGGTGGCGGCCAAGAGGGGGAGGGGAGAGGGAGGCGCCCCAATATGGGCCCTAAGGCCCATATCCCATTAGGGTTTGCCCCCTTTCCACCTCTTGGGCACCTTGGGCCCTTGTGGGAGGCGCACCAGCCCACTAAGGGGCTGGTCCCTCACCACTCTTAGCCCATGCAAGCCTCCGGGGCAGGTGGCCCCACTTGGTGGACCCCCGGGACCCTCCCGGTGGTCCCGGTACGTTACCGATAAACCCCGAAACTCTTCCGGTGTCCAAAACAGGACTTCCCATATATAAATCTTTACCTCCGGACCATTCCGGAACTCCTCGTGACGTCCGGGATCTCATCCGGGACTCCGAACAACATTCGGTAACCACATACTAACTTCCTTTATAACCCTAGCGTCATCGAACCTTAAGTGTGTAGACCCTACGGGTTCGGGAGACATGCAGACATGACCGAGACGTTCTCCGGTCAATAACCAACAGCGGGATCTGGATACCCATGTTGGCTCCCACATGTTCCACGATGATCTCATCGGATGAACCACGATGTCAAGGACTTAATCAATCCCGTATACAATTCCCTTTGTCTATCGGTACGATACTTGCCCGAGATTCGATCGTCGGTATCCCGATACCTTGTTCAATCTCGTTACCGGCAAGTCTCTTTACTCGTTCCGTAACACATCATCCCGTGATCAACTCCTTGATCACATTGTGCACATTATGATGATGTCCTACCGAGTGGGCCCAGAGATACCTCTCCGTCACACGGAGTGACAAATCCCAGTCTCGATTCGTGCCAACCCAACAGACACTTTCGGAGATACCCGTAGTGTACCTTTATAGCCACCCAGTTACGTTGTGACGTTTGGCACACCCAAAGCACTCCTACGGTATCCGGGAGTTGCACAATCTCATGGTCTAAGGAAATGATACTTGACATTAGAAAAGCTTTAGCATACGAACTACACGATCTAGTGCTATGCTTAGGATTGGGTCTTGTCCATCACATCATTCTCCTAATGATGTGATCCCGTTATCAACGACATCCAATGTCCATGGTCAGGAAACCGTAACCATCTATTGATCAACGAGCTAGTCAACTAGAGGCTTACTAGGGACATGGTGTTGTCTATGTATCCACACATGTATCTGAGTTTCCTATCAATACAATTCTAGCATGGATAATAAACGATTATCATGAACAAGGAAATATAATAATAATCAATTTATTATTGCCTCTAGGGCATATTTCCAACAGTCTCCCACTTGCACTAGAGTCAATAATCTAGTTCACATCGCCATGTGATTAACACTCACAGGTCACATCGCCATGTGACTAACACCCAAGAGTTTACTAGAGTCAGTAGTCTAGTTCACATCACTATGTGATTAACACTCAATGAGTTCTAGGTTTGATCATGTTGCTTGTGAGAGAGGTTTTAGTCAACGGGTCTGAACCTTTCAGATCCGTGTGTGCTTTACAAATCTCTATGTCATCTCCTAGATGTAGCTACCACGTTCTATTTGGAGCTATTCCAAATAACTGTTCTACTTGGAGCTATTCTAAATTGTTGCTCCATTATACGTATCCGGTATCTCTACTCAGAGCTATCCGGATAGGTGTTAAGCTTGCATCGACGTAACCCTTTACGACGAACTCTTTTACCACCTCCATAATCGAGAAAAATTCCTTAGTCCACTAGTTACTAAGGATAACTTTGACCGCTGTCCTGTGATCCATTCTTGGATCACTCTTGTACCCCTTGACTGACTCATGGCAAGGCACACTTCAGGTGCGGTACACAGCATAGCATACTGTAGAGCCTATGTCTTAAGCATAGGGGACGACCTTCGTCCTTTCTCTCTATTCTGCCGTGGTCGAGCTTTAAGTCTTAACTTCATACCTTACAACTCAGGCAAGAACTCCTTCTTTGACTGATCCATCTTGAACACCTTCAAGATCATGTCAAGGTATGTGCTCATTTGAAAGTACCATTAAGCGTTTTGATCTATCCTTATAGATCTTGATGCTCAATGTTCAAGTAGCTTAATCCAGGCTTTCCATTGAAAAACACTTTCCAAATAACCCTATATGCTTTCCAGAAATTCTACGTCATTTCTGATCAACAATATGTCAACAACATATACTTCATCAGAAATTCTATAGTGCTCCCACTCACTTCTTTGGAAATACAAGTTTCTCATAAACTTTGTATACACCAAAATCTTTGATCATCTCATCAAAGCATACATTCCAACTCCGAGATGCTTACTCCAGTCCTTAGAAGGATTGCTGGAGCTTTGCATACTTATTAGCATCTTTCAGGATTGACAAAACCTTCCGGTTGTATCACATACAACCTTTCCTCAAGAAAATCGTCGAGGAAACAATGTTTTTGACATCCTATCTGCAAGATTTCATAAATAATGCAGTAACTGCTAATATAATTCCAACAGACTCTTAGCATCGCTACGAGTGAGAAAGTCTCATCGTAGTCAACTCCTTGAACTTGTCGGAAAACATCTTAACGACAAGTCGAGCTTTCTTAATGGTGATACTTACCATCATTGTCCGTCTTCCTTTTAAAATCCATCTGTACTCAACAGCCTTACGACCATCAAGTAGTTCTTCCAAAGTCTACACTTTGTTTTCATATATGGATCCTCTCTCGGATTATATGGCCTCGAGCCATTTATCGGAATCCGGGCCCACCATCGCTTCTCCATAGCTCGTAGGTTCATTGTTGTCTAGCAACATGACTTCCAAGACAGGATTACGTACCACTCTGAAGTAGTACGCATCCTTGTCATCCCACGAGGTTTGGGAGTGACTTGATCTGAAGTCTCGTGATCAATATCATAAGCTTCCACTTCAATTGGTGTAGGTGCCACAGGAACAATTTCCTGTGCCCTGCCACACACTAGTTGAAGAGACGGTTCAATAACCTCATCAAGTCTCCACCATCCTCCCACTCAATTCTTTCGAGAGAAACTTTTCCTCGAGAAAGGACCCGATTCTAGAAACAATCCCTTATTGCTTTCGGATCTGAGACAGGAGGTATACCCAACTGTTTTGGGTGTCCTATGAAGATGCATTTATCCGCTTTGGGTTCGAGCTTATCAGCCTGAAACTTTTTCACATAAGCGTCGCAGCCCCAAACCTTTTAAGAAATGACAGCTTAGGTTTCTCTAAACCATAGTTCATACGGTGTCATCTCATCGGAATTACGTGGTGCCCTATTTAAAGTGAATGTGGTTGTCTCTAATGCCTAACCCATAAACTATTGTGGTAATTCGATAAGAGACATCATGGTATGCATCATATCCAATAGGGTGCAGTTATGATGTTCGGACACACCATCACACTATGGTGTTCCAGGCTGTATTAGTTGTGAAACAATTTCCACAATGTCTTAATTCTGTGCCAAACTCGTAATTCAGATATTCATCTCTATGATCATATCATAGATCTTTATCCTCTTGTCACGACGATCTTTCAACTTCACACTGAAATTACTTGAACCTTTCAATAATTCAGACTCGTGATTCATCAAGTAAATATACTCAACATCTACTCAAATCATCTGTGAAGTAAAACATAACGATATCCACTACATGCCTCAGCACTCATTGGATTGCACACATCAAAATGTATTACTTCCAACAAGTTGCTTTCTAGTTCCATTTTACTGAAACGAGGCTTTCAGTCATCTTGCCCATGTGGTATGATTTGCATGTCTCAAGTGATTCAAAATCAAGTGAGTCCAAACGGTCCATTTGCATGGAGTTTCTTCATGCATATACACCAATAGACATGGTTCGCATGTCTCAAACTTTTCAAAAATGAGTGAGCCCAAAGATCCATCAACATGGAGCTTCTTCATGCGTTTTATACCGATATGACTTACGTGGCAGTGCCACAAGTAGGTGGTACTATCATTACTATCTTTTGGCATGAACATGTGTATCACTACGATCGAGATTCAATAAACCATTCATTTTAGGTGTAAGACCATTGAAGGTATTATTCAAATAAACAGAGTAACCATTATTCTCCTTAAATGAATAACCGTATTGCGATAGACATAATCCAATCATGTCTATGCTCAACGCAAACACCAATCTCGATGGTAGAGGGAGCGTACGATACTTGATCAATCAACTTGGAAATACTTCCAACACATATCGTCATCTCACCTTTAGCTAGTCTCCGTTTATTCCGTAGCTTTTATTTCGAGTTACTAACACTTAGCAACCGAACCGGTATCTAATACCCTGGTGCTACTAGGAGTACTAGTAAAGTACACATTAACATAATGTATATCCAATATACTTCTATCGACCTTGCCAGCCTTCTTATCTACCAAGTATCTAGGGTAATTCTGCTCCAGTGGCTGTTCCTCTTATTACAGAAGCACTTAGTCTCGGGTTTGGGTTCAACCTTGGGTTTCTTCACTAGAGCAGCAGCTGAATTGCCGTTTCATGAAGTATCCCTTCTTGCCCTTGCCCTTCTTGAAACTAGTGGTTTCACCAACCATCAACAATTGATGCTCCTTCTTGATTTCTACTTTTGTGGTGTTAAACATCGCGAATATCTCAAGGATCATCATATATGTCCCTGATATATTATAGTTCATCACGAAGCTCTAGCAGCTTGGTGGTAATGACTTCGGAGAAACATCACTATCTCATCTGGAAGATCAACTCCCACTCGATTCAAATGATTGTTGTACTCAGACAATCTGAGCACAAGCTCAACAATTGAGCTTTTCTCCTTAGTTTGTAGGCTAAGAAAATCGTCGGAGGTCTTATACCTCTTGACGTGGGCACTAGCCTGAAATCCCAATTTCAGCCCTCGAAACATCTCATATGTTTCGCGACGTTTCAAAAACCGTCTTCGGTGCCTCAACTCTAAACCGTTTAACTGAATTATCACGTAGTTATCAAAACGTGTATGTCAGATGTTCGCAACATCTATAGACGACATTCGAGGTTCAACACACTGAGCGGTGCATTAAGTACATAAGCCTTCTATGAAGCAATGAGGACAATCCTCAGTTTACGGACCTAGTCCGCATAATTGCTACTATCAACTTTCAACTAATTTTTCTCTAGGAACATATCTAAACAGTAGAACTAAAGCGCGAGCTACGACATAATTTGCAAAATCCTTTTGACTATGTTCAGGATAATTAAGTTCATCTTATGAACTCCCACTCAGATAGACATCCCTCTAGTCATCTAAGTGATTACATGATCCGAGTAAACTAGCCCGTGTCCGATCATCACGTGAGACGGACTAGTCAACATCGGTGAACATCTTCATGTTGATCGTATCTTCTATACGACTCATGCTCGACCTTTCGGTCTTCTGTGTTCCGAGGCCATGTCTGTACATGCTAGGCTCGTCAAGTTAACCCTAAGTGTTTCGCGTGTGTAAATCTGTCTTACACCCGTTGTATGTGAACGTTAGAATCTAACACCCGATCATCACGTGGTGCTTCGAAACACGAACTGTCGCAACGGTGCACAGTTAGGGGAGAACACTTCTTGAAATTGTTGTAAGGGATCATCTTATTTACTACCGTCGTTCTAAGCAAATAAGATGTATAAACATGATAAACATCACATGCAATCAAATAGTGACATGATATGGCCATATCACTTTGCTCCTTTTGATCTCCATCTTCGGGGCTCCATGATCATCATCGTCACCGGCATGACACCATGATCTCCATCATTCGTGTCTTCATGAAGTTGTCACGTCATCTATTACTTCTACTACTACAGCTAACGTTTAGCAATAAAGTAAAGTAATTACATGACGTTTATGTTGACACGCAGGTCATAAATAAATAAAGACAACTCCTATGGCTCCTGCCGGTTGTCATACTCATCGACATGCAAGTCGTGATTCCTATTACAAGAACATGATCAATCTCATACATCACATATATCATTCATCACATCCTTTGGCCATATCACATCACATAGCATACCCTGCAAAAACAAGTTAGACGTCCTCTAATTGTTGTTTGCATGTTTTACGTGGCTGCTATGGGTTTCTAGCAAGAACGTTTCTTACCTACGCAAAGACCACAACGTGATATGCCAATTGCTATTTACCCTTCATAAGGACCCTTTTCATCGAATCCGATCCGACTAAAGTGGGAGAGACAGACACCCGCCAGCCACCTTATGCAACTAGTGCATGTTTGTCGGTGGAACCGGTCTCACGTAAGAGTACGTGTAAGGTTGGTCCGGGCCGCTTCATCCCACGATGCCGCCGAATCAAGATAAGACTAGTAACGGCAAGCATATTGAACAAAATCAACGCCCACAACTACTTTGTGTTCTACTCGTGCATAGAATCTACGCAATAGACCTAGCTCATGATGCCACTGTTGGGAACGTAGCAGAAATTCAAAATTTTCCTACGTGTCACCAAGATCTATCTATGGAGAGACTAGCAACGAGGGGAAGGAGAGTGCATCTACATACCCTTGTAGATCGCTAAGCGGAAGCGTTCAAGTGAACGGGGTTGATGGAGTCGTACTCGTCGTGATCCAAATCACCGATGACCAAGTGCCGAACGGACGGCACCTCCGCGTTCAACACACGTACAGCCCGGTGACGTCTCCCACGCCTTGATCCAGCAAGGAGAGAGGGAGAGGTTGAGGAAGACTTCATCCAACAGCAGCACAACGGCGTGGTGGTGGTGGAGGAGCGTGGCTATCCTGCAGGGCTTCGCCAAGCACCACAGAAGAGGAGGAAGAAGAGACGCAGGGCTGCACCAAGAGAGATTGAATCGCGTGTGTTTGGGCAGCCCCCTAGGCCTCATATATATAGGGGAAGGGGAGGGGCTGCGCCCCCTCTAGGGTTCCCACCCCAAAGGGGGGGCGGCAGCCCTAGATGGGCCAAGGGGTGGCGGCCAAGGAGGGGGAGAAGGGGGAGGCGCCCCATAGGTGGGCCCTAAGGCCCATATCGACCTAGGGTTTGCCCCCTTTCCACCTCCTTGGGCCCTTGGGCCCTTGTGGGAGGCGCACCAGCCCACTAAGGGGCTGGTCCCTCACCACTCTTAGCCCATGCAAGCCTCCGGGGCAGGTGGCCCCACTTGGTGGACCCCCGGGACCCTCCCGGTGGTCCCGGTACGTTACCGATAAACCCCGAAACTCTTCCGGTGACCAAAACAGGACTTCCCATATATAAATCTTTACCTCCGGACCATTCCGGAACTCCTCGTGACGTCCGGGATCTCATCCGGGACTCCGAACAACATTCGGTAACCACATACAAACTTCCTTTATAACCCTAGCGTCATCGAACCTTAAGTGTGTAGACCCTACGGGTTCGGGAGACATGCAGACATGACCGAGACGTTCTCCGGTCAATAACCAACAGCGGGATCTGGATACCCATGTTGGCTCCCACATGTTCCACGATGATCTCATCGGATGAACCACGATGTCAAGGACTTAATCAATCCCGTATACAATTCCCTTTGTCTATCGGTACGATACTTGCCCGAGATTCGATCGTCGGTATCCCGATACCTTGTTCAATCTCGTTACCGGCAAGTCTCTTTACTCGTTCCGTAACACATCATCCCGTGATCAACTCCTTGATCACATTGTGCACATTATGATGATGTCCTACCGAGTGGGCCCAGAGATACCTCTCCGTCACACGGAGTGACAAATCCCAGTCTCGATTCGTGCCAACCCAACAGACACTTTCGGAGATACCTGTAGTGTACCTTTATAGCCACCCAGTTACGTTGTGACGTTTGGCACACCCAAAGCACTCCTACGGTATCCGGGAGTTGCACAATCTCATGGTCTAAGGAAATGATACTTGACATTAGAAAAGCTTTAGCATACGAACTACACGATCTAGTGCTATGCTTAGGATTGGGTCTTGTCCATCACCTCATTCTCCTAATGATGTGATCCCGTTATCAACGACATCCAATGTCCATGGTCAGGAAACCGTAACCATCTATTGATCAACGAGCTAGTCAACTAGAGGCTTACTAGGGACATGGTGTTGTCTATGTATCCACACATGTATCTGAGTTTCCTATCAATACAATTCTAGCATCGATAATAAATGATTATCATGAACAAGGAAATATAATAATAATCAATTTATTATTGCCTCTAGGGCATATTTCCAACAACATAGGCTTCCAATATATCAATCTTTATGTCTCGACCATTTCGAGACTCCTCGTCATGTCCGTGATCACATCCGGGACTCCGAACAACCTTCGGTACATCAAAATGCATATACTCGTAATAACTGTCATCGTAACGTTAAGCGTGCGGACCCTACGGTTCGAGAACAATGTAGACATGACCGAGAGACGTCTCCGGTCAATAACAAATAGCGGGACCTGGATGCCCATATTGGCTCCTACATATTCTACGAAGATCTTTATCGGTCAGACCGCATGACAACATACGTTGTTCCCTTTGTCATCGGTATGTTACTTGCCCGAGATTCGATCGTCGGTATCCAATACCTAGTTCAATCTCGTTACTGGCAAGTCTCTTTACTCGTTCCGTAATACATCATCTCACAACTAACATCTTAGTTATAATGCTTGCAAGGCTTATGTGATGTGTATTACCGAGAGGGCCCAGAGATACCTCTCCGACAATCGGAGTGACAAATCCTAATCTCGAAATACGCCAACCCAACATCTACCATTGGAGACACCTGTAGTACTCCTTTATAATCACCCAGTTACGTTGTGACGTTTGGTAGTACCCAAAGTGTTCCTCCGGTAAACGGGAGTTGCATAATCTCATAGTCATAGGAACATGTATAAGTCATGAAGAAAGCAATAGCAACATACTAAACGATCGGGTGCTAAGCTAATGAAATGGGTCATGTCAATCAGATCATTCAACTAATGATGTGACCTCGTTAATCAAATAACAACTCTTTGTTCATGGTTAGGAAACATAACCATCTTTGATTAACGAGCTAGTCAAGTAGAGGCATACTAGTGACACTCTGTTTGTCTATGTATTCACACATGTATTATGTTTCCGGTTAATACAATTCTAGCATGAATAATAAACATTTATCATGATATAAGGAAATAAATAATAACTTTATTATTGCCTCTAGGGCATATTTCCTTCAGTCTCCCACTTGCACTAGAGTCAATAATCTAGATTACACAGTAATGCTTCTAACACCCATGGAGCCTTGGTGCTGATCATGTTTTGCTCGTGGAAGAGGCTTAGTCAACGGGTCTGCAACATTCAGATCCGTATGTATCTTGCAAATCTCTATGTCTCCCACCTGGACTAGATCCCGGATGGAATTGAAGCGTCTCTTGATGTGTTTGGTCCTTTTGTGAAATCTGGATTCCTTTGCCAAAGCAATTGCACCAGTATTGTCACAAAAGATTTTCATTGGACCCGATGCACTAGGTATGACACCTAGATCGGATATGAACTCCTTCATCCAGATTCCTTCGTTCGCTGCTTCCGAAGCAGCTATGTACTCCGCTTCACATGTAGATCCCGCTACGACGCTTTGTTTAGAACTGCACCAACTGACAGCTCCACCGTTTAAAGTAAACACGTATCCGGTTTGCGATTTAGAATCGTCCGGATCAGTGTCAAAGCTTGCATCAACGTAACCTCTTACGGTGAGCTCTTTGTCACCTCCATATACGAGAAACATATCCTTAGTCCTTTTCAGGTATTTCAGGATGTTCTTGACCGCTGTCCAGTGATCCACTCCTGGATTACTTTGGTACCTCCCTGCTAAACTTATAGCAAGGCACACATCAGGTCTGGTACACAGCATTGCATACATGATAGAGCCTATGGCTGAAGCATAGGGAACATCTTTCATTTTCTCTCTATCTTCTGCAGTGGTCGGGCATTGAGTCTGACTCAACTTCACACCTTGTAACACAGGCAAGAACCCTTTCTTTGCTTGATCCATTTTGAACTTCTTCAAAATCTTGTCAAGGTATGTGCTTTGTGAAAGTCCAATTAAGCGTCTTGATCTATCTCTATAGATCTTAATGCCTAATATGTAAGCAGCTTCACCGAGGTCTTTCATTGAAAAACTCTTATTCAAGTATCCCTTTATGCTATCCAGAAATTCTATATCATTTCCAATCAGCAATATGTCATCCACATATAATATCAGAAATGCTACAGAGCTCCCACTCACTTTCTTGTAAATACAGGCTTCTCCAAAAGTCTGTATAAAGCCAAATGCTTTGATCACACTATCAAAGCGTTTATTCCAACTCCGAGATGCTTGCACTAGTCCATAAATGGATCGCTGGAGCTTGCACACTTTGTTAGCTCCCTTTGGATCGACAAAACCTTCTGGTTGCATCATATACAACTCTTCTTCCAGAAATCCATTCAGGAATGCAGTTTTGACATCCATCTGCCATATTTCATAATCATGAAACGCGGCAATTGCTAACATGATTCGGACAGACTTAAGCATCGCTACGGGTGAGAAGGTCTCATCGTAGTCAACCCCTTGAACTTGTTGAAAACCTTTTGCAACAAGTCGAGCTTTATAAACAGTAACATTACCGTCAGCGTCAGTCTTTTTCTTGAAGATCCATTTATTCTCAATTGCTTGCCGATCATCGGGCAAGTCAACCAAAGTCCATACTTTGTTTTCATACATGGATCCCATCTCAGATTTCATGGCCTCAAGCCACTTTGCGGAATCTGGGCTCACCATCGCTTCTTCATAGTTCGTAGGTTCATCATGATCTAGTAGCATGACTTCCAGAACTGGATTACCGTACCATTCTGGCGCGGATCTTGTTCTGGTCGATCTACGAGGTTTAGTAGTATCTTGTTCTGAAGTTTTATGATCATTATCATTAACTTCCTCACTTATTGGTGTAGGTGTCGCAGAAACAGTTTTCTGTGATGTACTACTTTCTAATAAGGGAGCGGGTACAGTTACCTCGTCAAGTTCTACTTTCCTCCCACTCACTTCTTTCGAGAGAAACTCCTCAAGAAAGTTTCCGAATTTAGCAACAAAAGTCTTGCCTTCGGATCTGTGATAGAAGGTGTATCCAATAGTTTCCTTTGGATATCCTATGAAGACACATTTCTCCGATTTGGGTTCGAGCTTATCAGGTTGAAACTTTTTCACATAAGCATCGCAACCCCAAACTTTAAGAAACGACAACTTTGGTTTCTTGCCAAACCACAGTTCATAAGGCGTCGTCTCAACGGATTTTGATGGTGCCCTATTTAACGTAAATGCGGCCGTCTCTAAAGCGTATCCCCAAAACGATAGCGGTAAATCAGTAAGAGACATCATAGATCGTACCATATCTAGTAAAGTACGATTACGACGTTCGGACACACCATTACGCTGTGGTGTTCCGGGTGGCGTGAGTTGCGAAACTATTCCACAATTTTTCAAATGTACACCAAACTCGTAACTCAAATATTCTCCTCCACGATCAGATCGTAGAAACTTTATTTTCTTGTTACGATGATTTTCAACTTCACTCTGAAATTCCTTGAACTTTTCAAATGTTTCAGACTTGTGTTTCATTAAGTAGATATACCCATATCTGCTTAAATCATCTGTGAAGGTGAGAAAATAACGATATCCGCCACGAGCCTCAATATTCATCGGACCACATACATCGGTATGTATGATTTCCAATAAATCTGTTGCTCTCTCCATAGTACCGGAGAACGGTGTTTTAGTCATCTTGCCCATGAGGCACGGTTCGCAAGTACCAAGTGATTCATAATCAAGTGGTTCCAAAAGTCCATCAGTATGGAGTTTCTTCATGCGCTTTATACCGATATGACCTAAACGGCAGTGCCACAAATAAGTTTCACTATCATTATCAACTCTGCATCTTTTGGCTTCTACATTATGAATATGTGTATCACTACTATTGAGATTTAACAAGAACAGACCACTCTTCAAGGGTGCATGACCATAAAAGATATTACTCATATAAATAGAACAACCATTATTCTCTGATTTAAATGAATAACCGTCTCGCATTAAACAAGATCCAGATATAATGTTCATGCTCAACGCTGGCACCAAATAACAATTATTTAGGTCTAATATTAATCCCGAAGGTAGATGTAGAGGTAGCGTGCCGACCGCGATCACATCGACTTTGGAACCGTTTCCCACGCGCATCGTCACCTCGTCCTTAGCTAATCTTCGCTTAATCCGTAGTCCCTGTTTCGAGTTGCAAATATTAGCAACAGAACCAGTATCAAATACCCAGGTGCTACTGCGAGCATTAGTAAGGTACACATCAATAACATGTATATCACATATACCTTTGTTCACCTTGCCATCCTTCTTATCCGCCAAATACTTGGGGCAGTTCCGCTTCCAGTGACCAGTCTGCTTGCAGTAGAAGCACTCAGTTTCAGGCTTAGGTCCAGACTTGGGTTTCTTCTCCTGAGCAGCAACTTGCTTGCCGTTCTTCTTGAAGTTCCCCTTCTTCTTCCCTTTGCCCTTTTTCTTGAAACTAGTGGTTTTGTTAACCATCAACACTTGATGCTCCTTCTTGATTTCTACCTCCGCAGCTTTCAGCATTGCGAAGAGCTCGGGAATAGTCTTGTTCATCCCTTGCATATTATAGTTCATCACGAAGCTCTATAGCTTGGTGGCAGTGATTGGAGAATTCTGTCAATGACGCAATCATCTGGAAGATTAACTCCCATCTGAATCAAGTGGTTGTTATACCCAGACATTTTGAGTATATGCTCACTGACAGAACTGTTCTCCTCCATCTTGCAGCTATAGAACTTATTGGAGACTTCATATCTCTCAATCCGGGCATTTGCTTGAAATATTAACTTCAACTCCTGGAACATCTCATATGCTCCATGACGTTCAAAACGTCGTTGAAGTCCCGATTCTAAGCCGTAAAGCATGGCACACTGAACTATCGAGTAGTCATCAGCTTTGCTCTGCCAGACGTTCATAACATCTGGTGTTGCTCCAGCAGCAGGCCTGGCACCAGCGGCTTCCAGGACGTAATTCTTCTGTGCAGCAATGAGGATAATCCTCAAGTTACGGACCCAGTCCGTGTAATTGCTACCATCATCTTTCAACTTTGCTTTCTCAAGGAACGCATTAAAATTCAACGGAACAACAACACGAGCCATCTATCTACAATCAACATAAACAAGCAAGATACTATCAGGTACTAAGTTCATGATAAATTTAAGTTCAATTAATCATATTACTTAAGAACTCCCACTTAGATAGACATCCCTCTAATCCTCTAAGTGATCACGTGATCCAAATCAACTAAACCATGTCCGATCATCACGTGAGATGGAGTAGTTTCATCGGTGAACATCATTATGTTGATCATATCTACTATATGATTCACGCTCGACCTTTCGGTCTCCGTGTTCCGAGGCCATATCTGTATATGCTTGGCTCGTCAAGTATAACCTGAGTATTCCGCGTGTGCAACTGTTTTGCACCCGTTGTATTTGAACGTAGAGCCTATCACACCCGATCATCACGTGGTGTCTCAGCACAAAGAACTTTCGCAACGGTGCATACTCAGGAAGAAAACTTCTTGATAATTTAGTGAGAGATCATCTTATAATGCTACCGTCAATCAAAGCAAGATAAGATGCATAAAAGATAAACATCACATGCAATCAATATAAGTGATATGATATGGCCATCATCATCTTGTGCTTGTGATCTCCATCTCTGAAGCACCGTCATGATCACCATCGTCACCGGCGCGACACCTTGATCTCCATCGTAGCATCGTTGTCGTCTCGCCAATCTTATGCTTCCACGACTATCACTACCGCTTAGCAATAAAGTAAAGCATTACATCGCGATTGCATTGCATACAATAAAGCGACAACCATATGGCTCCTGCCAGTTGCCGATAACTTGGTTACAAAACATGATCATCTCATACAATAAAATTAGCATCATGCCTTGACCATATCACATCACAACATGCCCTGCAAAAACAAGTTAGACGTCCTCTACTTTGTTGTTGCAAGTTTTACGTGGCTGCTACGGGCTTAAGCAAGAACTCATCTCACCTACGCATCAAAACCACAACGATAGTTTGTCAAATAGACTCCGTTTTAACCTTCTCAAGGACCGGGCGTAGCCATACTCGGTTCAACTAAAGTTGGAGAGACAGTCGCCCGCAAGCCATCTATGTGCAAAGCACGTCGAGGGAACTGGTCTCGCGTAAGCGTACGCGTAAGGTTGGTCCGGGTCGTCTCGTCCAACAATACCGCCGAACCAAAGTATGACATGCTGGTAGGCAGTATGACTTGTATCGCCCACAACTCACTTGTGTTTTACTCGTGCAAATAACATCAAACCATAAAACCTAGGCTCGGATGCCACTGTTGGGGAACATAGTAATTTCAAAAAATTTCCTACGCACACACAAGATCATGGTGATGCATAGCAACGAGGGGGAGAGTCTGATCTACGTACCCTTGTAGATCGCAACGGAAGCGTTGACACAACGTAGAGGAAGTAGTCGTACGTCTTCTTCCCGGTCCGACCGATCCAAGCACCGTTACTCCGGCACCTCCGAGTTCTTAGCACACGTTCAGCTCGATGACGATCCCCGGGCTCCGATCCAGCAAAGCTTCGGGGAGGAGTTCCGTCAGCACGACGGCGTGGTGACGATCTTGATGTACTACCGACGTAGGGCTTCGCCTAAGCACTACAACGGTATGATCGAGGTGGAATTTGGTGGCAGGGGGCACCGCACACGGCTAAGGAACGATCTCAAGGATCAACTTGTGTGTCTAGAGGTGCCCCCTGCCCCCGTATATAAAGGATACAAGGGGAGGGGCTGGCCGGCCAAGGAGGGAGGCGCAGGAGGAGTCCTACTCCTACCGGGAGTAGGACTCCCCCCTCCAATCCTATTCCAACTAGGACTCCAAGGGGGAAAGAGAGAGAGAGCTGGCCGGCCACCTCTCCTAGTCCTAATAGGACTAGGGGAGGGGGGAGGCGCGCAGCCCTCCATGGCAGCCCCTTTCACCTTTCCAGTAAGGCCCATGTAGGCCCATTTGGCTCCCGGGGGGTTCCGGTAACCCTCCCGGTATTCCGGTAAAATCCCGATTTCACCCGAAACACTTCCGGTGTCCAAACATAGGCTTCCAATATATCAATCTTTATGTCTCAACCATTTTGAGACTCCTCGTCATGTCCGTGATCACATCCGGGACTCCGAAAAACCTTCGGTACATCAAAATGCATAAACTCATAATAACTGTCATCGTAACGTTAAGCGTGCGGACCCTACGCTTCGAGAACAATGTAGACATGACCGAGATACGTCTCCGGTCAATAACCAATAGCGGGACCTGGATGCCCATATTGGCTCCTACATATTCTACGAAGATCTTTATCGGTCAGACCGCATAACAACATACGTTGTTCCCTTTGTCATCGGTATGTTACTTGCCCGAGATTCGATCGTCGGTATCCAATACCTAGTTCAATCTCGTTACTGGCAAGTCTCTTTACTCGTTCCGTAATACATCATCTCACAACTAACATCTTAGTTATAATGCTTGCAAGGCTTATGTGATGTGTATTACCGAGAGGGCCCAGAGATACCTCTCCGACAATCGGAGTGACAAATTCTAATCTCGAAATACGCCAACCCAACATCTACCATTGGAGACACCTGTAGTACTCCTTTATAATCACCCAGTTACGTTGTGACGTTTGGTAGTACCCAAAGTGTTCCTCCGGTAAACGGGAGTTGCATAATCTCATAGTCATAGGAACATGTATAAGTCATGAAGAAAGCAATAGCAACATACTAAACGATCGGGTGCTAAGCTAATGAAATGGGTCATGTCAATCAGATCATTCAACTAATGATGTGACCTCGTTAATCAAATAACAACTCTTTGTTCATGGTTAGGAAACATAACCATCTTTGATTAACGAGCTAGTCAAGTAGAGGCATACTAGTGACACTCTGTTTGTCTATGTATTCACACAGGTATTATGTTTCCGGTTAATACAATTCTAGCATTAATAATAAACATTTATCATGATATAAGGAAATAAATAATAACTTTATTATTGCCTCTAGGGCATATTTCCTTCACTTCTTGGGTGAGTTCCGGTAACGTCGTGATTGTGAGGACCCGTTTGACTACGTTCCGTTTGTCTTCTTCATGGACTCGTTCTTCTTCCTTGCAGGATTTCAGGCAAGATGATCATACCCTCGAAATGACTACTATCTTTGCTATGCTAGTTTGCTCGCTCTTTTGCTATGCCAATGCTACGATGCCTACCATTTGCTTGTCAGCCTCCCAAATTGCCATGTCAAACCTCTAACCCACCATGTCCTAGCAAACCGTTGATTGGCTATGTTACCGCTTTGCTCAGCCCCTCTTATAGCGTTGTTAGTTGCAGGTGAAGATTGAAGTTTGTTCCTTGTTGGAACATGGAGATGTTGTTCCTTGTTGGAACATGTTTACTTGTTGGGATATCACTATATATTGTATTTAATTAATGCATCTATATACTTGGTAAAGGGTGGAAGTCTCGGCCTTATGCCTGGTGTTTTGTTCCACTCTTGCCGCCCTAGTTTCCGTCATATCGGTGTTATGTTCCCGGATTTTGCATCCCTTACGCGGTTGGGCTATAATGGGAACCCCTTGACAGTTCGCCTTAAGTAAAGCTTTTCCAGCAATGCCCAACATTGGTTTTACCATTTGCCACCTAGCCTTTTCTTTCCCTTGGGTTCTGCAGACTCAAGGGTCATCATTATTTTAACCCCCCCCCCCCCCCGGCCAGTGCTCCTCTGAGTGTTGGTCCGAACTAGAGCCCTGTGCAGCACCCCCTCGGGGAAACTCGAGGTTTGGTTTTAGTTGTACGGATTGCTCATCTGAGTGTGCCCTGAGAAAGAGATATGTGCAGCTCCTATCGGGATTTGTCGGCACATTCGGGCGGTGTTGCTGGTTTAGTTTTACCCTGTCGAAATGTCTTGTTGTACCGGGATACCGAGTCTGATCGGAACGTCTCGGGTGGAGGTCTATTTCTTCGTTGACCGTGAGAGCTTGTCATGGGCTAAGTTGGGACACCCTGCAGGGATTTGATCTTTCGAAAGCTGTGCCCGTGGTTATGGGCAGATGGGAATTTGTTAACGTCCGGTTGTAGAAAACCTGAAGTTAACCTTAATTAAAATGAATCAACCGCGTGTGTAACCGTGATGGTCTCTTTCCGGCGGAGTCCGGGAAGTGAACACAGTTGTTGGAGTTATGCTTGACGTAGGTTGTCTAGGATCACTTCTTGATCATATTTTATCGACCGTGATTTGCCTTCTCTTCTCGCTCTCATTTGCGTATGTTAGCCTCCATATACGCTAGTCGCTTGCTGCAGCTCCACCTCATACCTTTTACCTTACCCATAAGCTTAAATAGTCTTGATCGCGAGGGTGCTTGATTGCTGAGTCCCCTTGGCTCACAGATACTTCCAAAACCAGTTTGCAGGTGCCGATGAGTCCGTGCAGATGACGCAACCAAGCTCAGGAGGAGCTCGATGAAGATCTTGTCCTTTATGTTGTTTCGTTCTAGTTGATCAGTAGTGGAGCCCAGTTGGGGTCGATCGGGGACATTTGTCGCATTTGGGATTCTTTTATTTTGGTTCCGTAGTCGGACCATGAGTGTATTTGGTTGATGTAATGCTTTATTCATGTAATTGTGTGAAGTGGCGATTGTAAGCCAACTATGTATCCTTTTCCTTATTATATTACATGGGTTGTGTGAAGATTACCTCACTTGCGACATATGCCTTCAATGTGATTATGCCTCTAAGTCGTGCCTCGACACGTGGGAGATATAGTCGCATCGAGGGTGTTACACTAACTATGGTTGAAATCTTGTTTTTCCGCAAGCCTGGGCCCGACTCGATCTGCCCGTCGGGCTCAATTTTCAGGCCTGAGCCCGGCCCGATCTGCACGTCAGAGTCAATTTCCAGGCCCGAGCATGGCCGGATCTACCCGTTTGGCTCAATTTCCAGGCCCGAGCCCAACCCGATGGCATGCTCAAGCCCTAGGATTTTCGGGCTGTCCAGGCCGGGCTGCCCATGGCCAGGTATATCGACATGTAAGTGAAATTAATGTGTATATATTCTCTAAAAGAAAAAATAGTATGCATATATGATGTAAACGACTCATTTGTATTATAAACTAGGCGTGACAAGCAACTTCTACTATTTTTATGTATTCAATTTGTATCGAAATGGTTAAATCATAGAATTGCTTCCATGCATGTCATGTTCTCCATCATGGATCCCTTTGCCATCCAACATCTGTACAATGTGTGCAATCACAACTATGTATATGTATGTTCTTCACCGTCCAGTAAATAATCTCTGTTCCGATGGTTAAATCTACAAAACTCTAATGAATAATAATCATTGGAGGCGAAAGGGAAGGAGCCCAAATCTGTTGGGGAACCTTGTGGCGGCGTTGACGAGCTTTCGGCGTTGTCTGCGCTTGGATCCCTCAGTTCAGTGGGCGTTGGTTCTCCAGGCGCGGTCTTTGTAGGGGAGGCGACAATTGGCTAGGGGAGATTTTGTGCCTTGATCACTACATCGCCATGGCAAGGTGACTCTTGATCTTGCCGTGGGGGTGGTGCGGTGAGATGCTGGCGGCTACCACGGTGGATTTCACCACTTGTGTAGAACCTCTTCGTGGAATTTAGAGTTGTTCTGTCGCCGGTGTGAGTAAGCGATGGCCGTCCTTCCTTTCCCTCCGGCGTGTTGGTCTGCTCTTGTTAAGATTGAAGACTTCCCGTCTCTAGTTGTGAGTGGCGGCACGCCGGCAGCTCACAGTGGATGGCAGGGTTAGGTGGTTCCCCACGGGCGTTGTTGCTATTTTCTTGTTGAGCAGACTACATTTTAAATTTCTCTAGCTATCGCCTAGTTTACGTTTGGTCCCTCAAATAATAATCGTACATATTTGACCCCTCATTTATCCAAACCGGACACTGCTACTCCAAAGCCAGGTTTGAAGTAATCCATTGATGATGTGGCGTGGTTTTCACAGAAATAATACATGTGACAGTCCATCTCATCATCTTCTACCTCTCTTAGGAGGCATTTCATCAAACATGTCACGTGCAACGCGTGGCCACACCGTGCCCTGCCACGTCCTACCGTCTCGGTCCTCCTCGTCGCCACGTCGTTGGAGTCTGCCTCCCGTGCGCGTCCATGGAGGACTGGCTGTCCGCCGGGGAGAGGCTCTCGGTGGGGTAGTCCCTCGTACCCGATGGCGGCGACTTTGCCTTGGGCTTCTTCACCCCGTGAGACAACCGGGAAGCCCCGGCCGCCGCGTGGCACCACGACACTCGCATTGGTCAATGAATCGAGCCTCGTACCGTCCGATGCCGACGACCGCGTCCTTTGGCAGGCTCAGGTCCGAGTCCGACAATGACGGCTTCGCGCGGGCACCCGTAGAACACCAGCTCGCGCATGCCCGCCTCGTTGGCAGCCTCGCACGATGGGAGGCGAAAGGAAGGAGACCAGATCGGTTGCTTCGTCCATGGCCGATCGACGGCCTTCGACCGTCGTTGCGACAACGCTGGATGGAATAATGGTGTTGAAGCTTGTTTCCCATCTCGCCAAGGTCACTTGTGGTGGCTTTGCCGAGCTTCCGACGTTGTCTGCTTTTGGATTCGTCAATTTAGTGGCATTGGTTCTCTAGGCGCGGTCTTCGTAGCAGAGGCGACAATTGGCTAGGGGGAGATTTTGTCCCTTGATCACACTTTCACATGGCAAGGTGAATCTTGATCTTGCTGTGGGGGTGGTGCAATGAGATGCTGGCACTGCCACCGGTGGATTTCACCACTTGTGTAGAAGCTCTTCGTGGACTTCATAGTTGTGATGTCCCCGGCGTGATTAGGGCCTGTTTTTTTTTTGGTGGCTTAAAAGTTAAGCTGCCTCTTTTTAGATTAAAAAATAAGTTGTCTTTTAATTTTGTTAAAATTTCTAAATTAATTATCCCATAACTAGTTGAGAAGTCTTAATGAACAAGAGAGGCGGCTTATGAAAAAAGCTAAGGAAGGAGCGGCTTATTTTTTTTAAGATTTCAAAAGAACTGCCCCTAAGCGATGGTCGTCCTTCCTTTCCCTATGGCATGTTGGTATGCTCATGCTGAGGTTGAAGACTTCTTAGGCCATTTCCAGCCGTTGGCCCCTCCAGGACACCAACGGGGCCTCGAGGAGCTGCGACTAGCGCGTGTAGCAGCCGGCAGCGTGCGGAGGCGGTAAGCAGAGCACGACAGGGAGCAGCAGCATGAGGCGGGCGGCTTGCGAAGATGTCTGCGATGCGTTCGGCGGCGGTCAGTGCTCACACCGTCACACGTACGTACATGTAGTACACTACTCTGGCTCTGCCTTGATAGCTTCTTCCGGCGAATGGATGCGCAAGAACAGCCACCGAGCAGCGCCACCGACGC
Organism: Triticum aestivum; assembly: GCF_018294505.1. Lineage (NCBI taxonomy): Eukaryota > Viridiplantae > Streptophyta > Magnoliopsida > Poales > Poaceae > Triticum > Triticum aestivum. The sequence continues at coordinate 36,220,999 of NC_057797.1, read as the reverse complement.
GGGGAGCGACGCCAACGCCATGGACGGCAGATACGTCGGCGGGAGGCTGCGTGCACTTCAGGACGGTGGTGGTGGCTCTCTGATCTGACAGCATCAGCGTCAGCAACTGCTCTCCGTCCGCAGCCGCGGCCACCTCGCTGCCTGAGCTCCAACATCAGCTCATCAGTCGTGCCCCGCAACCTGGGAGCCGCCGTCGTCGCACCCAGCTCCAGCAGCAGCGTGCTGCTCGGCCGCATCCCGCATCAGCCCGCCGTGCTCCCTCTCAACCGTAGCCGGAAGAGAGAGAGAGAGAGGAGCAACCTCGTGCACGCGATTAAGTTTTTTTACCGGAGTGAGTACCTACCGGTCAAACATCCGCCGTTGGTGTCATTTTAGAGATTTGTGCCCTTGTTTTGTTTATCAGATAGATGAATGGTAATACATGAATACATGTGCTTGCGCCAGATTGACGGAGTCAGTTTTTACAGAGAAGAGAGAGGGGACTGGAGAGAACGGTGCATGCATGCATTCTCTCACCCCATGCATTGGACATGCATTTTATTTTCATCCTCATATTTCTAAGGATTCATATCTTTTGAACCAAATGTTCATTACTGAAATTTCTTATATATTTGAATTCGTGGGGTGAAGACCTTCAACACAAGATCAATTTTGAATATATCTGAACTATCTTTTTCATATATATTTCAATTACATTTGAAATTAGTTTCATAAAACATTGGAAATAACCAATTTCACATATTTTAAACAGCCTATTTCACTATTTTCCAAACACAAGATTAAGCAAATTGACAAACACACCGAAATACATGTTTCATAAATATTGAGTGAAATATTTAGACAACAACTTAGACGTGTTTGAAATAATCAATTTCACATATTTCAAATAACCTATGTCGCATATTTCACAATTTTTTATATTTCAATTTTCTTTTAAATTGCTTTTATAAAACATAAAATTGATCTGCTATTTCATAAAAGTGTTTTGGACTGTTTCGCTAATATCAGTTAAAAAACCATTTCACTCATTTCAAAAAATTTCATAAGACATATTACTCTCATTGCAAATATCAATTTCACTGAAAATTTATGAAATATATTGAAATGTATTCCGCTCATTAAAACTATCAGTTTCAAACACTGGAAAATTAGTTTCACAACAAAAAAATTGGTTTTATTTATCTTTTATTAAAATAACTTATTTCACTCATTTCAGAAAACACACTGCACTCATTTACAAAATATATATTTCACCAATTTCACTAGTTTCGGGAAACACATAACATTCATTTTCAGAAAACATATTACACTCATTTCACTAGTTTCCAAAATAATTATTTAACAAATTTGAAACAATGCATTTCACTTGGAAAACCGATTTCACTCATTTCGAGAACTGGTTTCAATCATTTTGAAAATTGTAATTTGAAATGAGTGAAATTAATATTTTGGCATGATTGAAATAGTAAAAATTAAACTAGTTTAAATATATTCAAGATTGGTCTCATTCTAAACATCTTATGTTCCAGAATTTGAATATATGAAAATTTTAAATAATAGAACAATGCTGTAAAAAATATTGGCCATCTAAAAATGTAAACAAAAATAAAATGCATGAACTTATTTGAGAGAGAGGAGAGATGCTGCATGCATATGTACATCCCGCTGCAAAAAGTACTGCCACTCCTGACATGGGCCCTATTCATCTGACGATGATTTGACTATATACAAAAATATAACTGCCTAAATACATGATTATACATATGAATGGGTCTCGCTTAGACGCACATCGTAAAGCACGTGAACGGTGGATGGGTAGCCGGTAGCTCCCAGCACCGGTAAAAGAGACTTTGCGCTCGTGCACGTCCGTCGTCCGTTCATGGGGAGAAGGGGTTGATTTTGACCGGGAAGACAGAGCTGACTTTGACCACCACGTGGCAAGGGGATTCCAAAATCGCTGACACGTCAACGCCATACTGCTTGGAAGGTTTAAGCCCGGCTCACAAACACAAGGGATTATATGTAGTCCATGTAAAGAAAAAGGAGGATTATATGTAGTCGAAAAATAGATAATGGACAAAGGAAAATGCTATCAATCATCCGGCTGAAAATACACGCGCATCCGCCGCCTTCTATTTGCTACAAGTGTCCCTGTGGGCCCCCACGAACTTTATCTTCTTCGCCTTATCTCCTTCCCTTTTCCAGTCTTATCCCAGCCTCTTTCTTCTTCTCAACCACACACCTGCAGCGGCAATGGCTAGGTGGAGCTCACACGCGGGGTGCTAGCCCGAGCTCACACGCGTGCGTGCGCTACACTGTAGGCACACGGCTGCGGCTGGAGGCACACGCGTGGAGCGGAGCGAGGAGGAAGGGGCCGACCAAGTGTGAGCTTGTCCATGGCCATGGCGGCTGAGCTCAGAAATTGTAGTGTGGCTTTTTTACTACAGCTGCGGTGTTGCAAACGGTGGCAGCGATCGACGATGGTGCTCAACGAAGGCAACGTAGCTAAACTCTTGCAAGCGGCGGACGACGGTGGTGCTTAACGGCATTGACTCTTTTTTGCAACATCACCTTTCTTACAGGAAGATTTCTGCAACATCCACTATGTTGCAAAAATGGTGCCCAATAGGGCGACAAAGTTTTTGCAACATCATCTCTAATGCCAAATTTTCTGCAACATCTTCTATGTTGCAAAGTTTTTTATTTAGAAGGAAATTGCGCTTTGGGTGGTTTTGCAACAAACCCCTTGTTGCAGAGGGCGAAGCGCAACAACCGGCTTGTTGCAATTCGGCATGCGCACGTTCGTGGGAAATTTGACGGCTAAGTCTGTGTCTATCGGACGGGCCAGAGGTGGTGGATGTTTTTGCGCCATCCGCAGGCCGATGCCTAGCGTCGCCCACATGGACAAAAGTTTACTTTAGATAAATTTGAGGGACCAAAACAAATACACGTTCCTCTTTCTTGTTTGTTGGAATGCTTTGTATCCCTGCAAAAAAAAAGAATGCTTTGTATCACTACTGGGTGTCAATAGTAATTCTCAGGTCCTTTTCCAAAAAAAGGTTAGACATGCTGTTCACTTTGTAATCCTACTTAATTGGGCTGTTGTCAAGCAAAACCTTAGGTACTTGCAAGGGGTGATGAGCTACGGTTGTCGCTGTCAGGTCAGGCGTGTGGAAGGAGAACCCGTAGGTTACAACGACAGTGATCACGCCGGCAACAACGGCAATTGGAAGAGCACCTCAGCAACGCCTTCTTCCTAGGCGACAACCTGGTCACTTGGAGTTTATAGAAGCAACAGTCGAGAGTCGATATAGACCAGAAGACACCAGCGACAGTGCTTTTCGTAGCAAATCTTCAGCCTAGAGAAGAAATCCACGAAGAGGGCCTATAGAATGCCCCAGTTTTTGTTTCAACAATCACCGGGAAGGAGAGAGAGAGGATCCCCACATGAATATATTACTCAAAGGCCCAAAGGGCAAGTTGCATCAATGGTTACAACGAGAGGAGTGGTATAGGCGCCAAGACACGGCCAACTCCCTCGTAACAGGGTCCTTAAATCTAAAGGCCCAAAGCGTAAAATCTGAGATGATGTTACAAAGAGTATTGGTGGGTGAGTGGAGCTCGTTGCGAAAGATACGAGCGTTCCTGGAGTCCCACAACTTCCAGAGGATGGCGGGGGTGACCATGGGCCAAATGTTGATGTCGAGGCCCACCGGCATAGGAGTAGCCCAAACGAGGTCGATGGAGTCGAGGCCCACCGACTGAGAACGCCCCAGTTGCGACCAGAAGAAGTCGAGGAACAAAAACCTCACACGCTCTCTGCTAAATTCGAGACTAACCAAACTTCGTCCGTCAGAGCAAGAACCAGAGGACCGGGACATACAACCACGTTGTCCACTCCCTAGGATAGCGCAACTGAGACAAACCTGCAGAAAGAACGCTCGACGCAAATTACCAGACTTGAGGACACATCATCTTCCACACGCCTCCCTGCAATACGAGGAAGCATCATCTTCCACACGCCTCTCGGCGATACGCCTGTGGGGAATGAATCGGTGGAGGTGTGCGTGCAAAGCAGGGCGCAACTCACATAGCTGGTCATTCATTATGGTTTATTCGATGATGAGTATGGGTTAGCGAAGGTTTTGTTCACGTATTTTTGGTTGTGTTTGCCTCTGTTTCGCTCGGGGATAGCATGAGGGGAAAAGGGGGAGATGGCCTCTCGACCCCGACTCCAACGATTGCCCGTTGGCTTGCCTTCGAATTCTTCTTCAGTCTCACCTTCTGCGTCGCTGCCATTGTGATTGCGGGGGAATGTTGAGTATTGTGATTATTAAAAAAGCTAGGATAGCGCGGGATATTATTCTAGCTTGCCTTGTACTCTAAGATGAGCCTACAAGGCAAGGTAGAATAATACCCTACGTTATCTAACATTTCTAATAATCACGATACTCAACAACGATGACCTCGACAAGGTGCTCCTATCCACCTCCGACAACGAGTAAACGGCGTTGGGAGCCCCTCTCTAGGCTCTAGCAATGTCAAATGGCTACATTGTGCATAGCCTAAACATTACTTGACGGCATTGTTTAGTGGCTAATTAATATAATTAGAAAAACTTATTATTTTGAATGTCGTTTGATTTCTTGATTCAGCTTTAATTGTGGTTCGAATGCCTAAAATTCAAACTAGAAATTCCAACCAAGTGCAAAAAAAAAGAGACAGAAAGAGAGAGATAGTAATCAATCCGTGTGATACAATGACTGAATGACAGATGTACAATATTGTTTCTTTTGGCGAGAATGACAGATCTACTAGACGAGACAATGAACAAACACTACTATAACTAAAAATCAAGCACGCCCCGCGCGTGCCCTCCTTGAAGCGGCCCAGCGCTCGCATTCGTTGTCGAGCGCGGCCAGCTGGGCGAGGCGTGAGCTCCATTGCTGCAGTTCCCACTCGTAGTCGGGGTCCTCCCAGTAGTTGCACTTGTACCGCTTCTCTATCATCACGTCGCACTGCCCCTCCTCCCGCTCGTAGCTTCTCTTCGTCCCCACCGCCACCGCCGGCGCCGGCAACTCGGCCTCGACGACGTCCATCGCTTCTCTCCTTCCGGCGATCGATCTGAAGATGCTACTCAACTTTTAGGTTTCCCTTCGATTCGACTATGGCTAGCTGTTGATCGTGCAGTAGCTAGGCCGGCCGGGTCCTTGATTTTATGGGGCCGACCTAGCGTCCAAACTTCGTCGTCGACTCCAGAGTCCAGACCGGAATCGGTGGGGTTGGTCCGGAGAGTCCGTGTCCGACTGCTCCTGCGTCCTGCCCTCTCCTCTCTCTCCCCCGGCTGCTACGACGCCTACAAGTATTGGGCCGGCCCAACAAGAGATTTCTCGCGGGTAAATCCTTATTTACCGCCTAACGCGGTGGACATCAGGCAAACGCTCCCAAGTATTGGGCTGGCCCAGCAAGAGATTTCCAACATACTCCCTCTTCCGGTTTTGGAAAGATTGGTTCTAGAACCTTCCCTGGCCGGTTTTTCATTCTTTTTTTCTGAGAGAAATGCCATGATGGCGTTTTTTTTTACATTTTATGTGGAAAAAAATCGATACATAGTTTGACAAAGCATCAACCAAAACACCCGGAGGCTCCGAATTCCATACAATGGTTCGAGAGACATCCACTTTGCTAGCTAGTACATCCGCCGCCATATTGGCTTCCCTATGGCAATGATTAAGTATAACAGAGTTGAAATTATGACATAAAAAGATACATTCCTAAAAAAATTGCGGCCGGACATAGGGAGTTTTCGCCACTTTGCATCGCCTAAATTACTCCCATGCACGCAGCTTTAACCACAAGATTGTGGTATCCAATGTCACCTGGCAAAACCAGGTCATCTCGAAGTCCTCTGGCCTCCGCTGTTTCTGCATCTACCATAAACGCTATCTGACTGCATGAGGCAGCCAGGACAGCCAGGGCCGGCCGGCCCTGTGTTTTGGGAGGCCCTAGGCGAACTCGACGACATGGACCCTATGTCGTAAGATCATATATATGTATGTGTGCGTGTGATACATAAACATATATATAAGAGTAATCTTTTAACCACACATCTTTAGTTTGAAATTTGACTATTATAATTATTGGACAATGCAATATTACGACAGAAATACTCAAAAGATAGCAAAACAAAACTAAAATGACATGATTACCTCAAAAAAGAAACAAATTCGACTCACTCCATTGACAACAATAATACTCCATTGCTTCAAAAAAGGTTTCTTCGGGCGTTTCTTGATGCAAAGTCATTAAGGGCACTATCAAGGTCAACATCAGATGAGTTATCATCCGAAAAAGCTTCTTAGGCAACGTAGCATGTTGTGTCCTAAAATTATATAAAAGTAAAGAGTATACAAAGAATTAGAAATTTATAGATCGGATGATCGAAACCCTAGATATGGACATAGAATGACTAAAGATTAGGATGGTTGAATGTATACTATGTAGAAGAGTATACATAAAAATTTTGAAACTTCAGATGGATAGTTGAATACCTAGTAAAGAAACTACTCAAATTGAGGGATCGATGAATGGATCAGGAGTCGTGGATACGTACTGTCCTGAGTCCTGACGCTCACATACGTATAACGTATTAACCTATTGCCGGATGGCCGGGTTGCCGGCACGGCCACACAGCGCAACAACAGTCTGCCGGACTGCCGCGCGCAACAGCGACAACGAGCGGCCAAGGTGCTTAGCGGCGGAGCGACGGGCCGACGATACGACGAAAGACGAACCGACGATTGAAGGCACAAGCCAGATCTTCCGATTGATTTGTTTCACATGTATACGCGTGTGTTGTGCGGCCGTCGTGGCTGATGCTTCGCGAATCTCTACCTAGCTACTTTTTTAACTTTCTACCTAGCTACCTGACCGGCCAAGCACATCTCATTTATTTTTTCACACAATTTTTTCCTTATCTACTTTTTGCTTATACTCTATATGTATACACATCATGGGCCCCCCTTCAGCCTGGGCCCTGGGCCGCCGCCCCTCTGCCCATGCCCCAGGGCCGGCCCTGAGGACAGCGTCATTTGTTCGCGAAGAATTGCTCCGGATCCTCCCGATCCACTATCCGAATCAAATCGCGGTGTCCACATTTAATTTAACGCACCCTTATGATGGTTTTACCCAGCCATGACGCGAAATACAACTACCACTGTTCTACGGAAGTGCTTAATACATATGCACGAGCTACGGGGCATCTCATCAACCCGGGCAAGTGCTTAATACATATGCACGAGCTACGGGGCAGCTCATCAACACCAGAAGGATGTAGGACACGAGGTAAATTTCAGAATTTGCAATCACGGTTGTTGAAGAGGATCATTGCATGGGGTGATTCCCGCTCTCTTGCTGGCATGGAGATTGTGATCAAAGCGGTCATGCAAGCCATTCCCACTTATATTATGGGTGTATTTAAACTGCCTATGTCTGTTTGTATGTGACGACCTCAAGAGAATGGTTCGGAATTTCTGGTGGGGAGCGTCTGAGGGCAAGAGGAAAACTGACTAGTTAGCTTGGCCAAAAAAATTGGTGCACAAAACTCATGGCGGATTGGGCTTCATGGACTTCAAGGTTTTCAACCAAGCTCTAACCAGCATGGCGGTTGCTAACCAAGCCTAATAGTTTGTGTGTGCAGGTACTAAAAGCTCGCTACTATCCCGATGGCCGCCTTGAGGACACGGTGTTCTCCAGAAATATCCCCTACCTGGCAGGCTATCCAGCATGACTTTGAGCTCCTGAAGAAGGGCCTCATCTGGCATGTTGGCGATGGACATCACATCGCATCTGCCATGATCGCTCGGTACCCCGGGAGCCATCGCGCCAACCCATCACACAGCAAGGCACCTGCCGGCTGAGGAGAGTAGCAGAACTTCTGGACGATGAAGGGTCCTGGCGCATGGACTTGTTTTGCGCTATTTCCTCCAGGTGGACATTGACGCGATCACCAGCACATCGCCTCGCATCCCCGACGATAGTATTGCATGGGCGCCAGAAAAGAACGGTATCTTCACCGTTCAATCTGCCTACCGCTTTGCGATGGACGAGCGCGAGCGTCCATAGGCTACTACGATGAGCAGGCCCCGGATGGTCGTCACGCCATCTGTAAGATCATATGGGGGTGCCCTGCTCCCCCTAAGGTACGCATATTTGCATGGAAAGTGGTGACCAACTCGTTGGCTACATGGGCCAACAAATTTTCTCGTCATCTTGAGCTTACTGACATCTCTCCCCTTTGTGGTGTGGAACGAGAGGACGGGTTCCATGCGCTTTGCAGAAGCCCACTTGCTACAGATTTGTGATGTGCCATGGAGGTAGATTGGCCCATCCCGAAACTTGAAGCAATATGTAATAATGGGCCGGAGTGGTTGTTTACTCTCCTGGACCCCCCTGGATGATACAGCGCAGATGGTGGTGCTCATGACCATGCGGTGATCCTGGCACATCCGCAATGAGATAACGCATGGGAAGGGGTCACCACCCACAGAAATCTCTCGCCGCTTTCTTCCTGGGTATATAAGCTCGCTATTATACATCCATCAATACCCTCATGGTGATATGGAGAGGGGAAAGATGGTGCTGCATGTGAACCGGCCGGCTACAGCCCCGAGCGCCACCTCGCAACAGGAGCTGCGGTGGATTGCCCCGCCGGGCTGAACGAAGCTAAACACCGATACAGTAGTATTGTAGAACATGCGTATTGAATGTTATAAAACTCTATCTATATATTTAAAATATTCATACTGTACCATGATAAGTATGAATATTACATATTTATTAACTTACTGTATAATTTTATTTATCCCCCAAAAAAGGTCGGTCTTATCGCTATAAAAAACCAAAAGAAAAAAGGAAAAAAAAAACTAAGAGAACTAGCGAAGAAGCGAATTGATTGAAGGTACCGAGCGCAGCTTGGAGGGAACTAACTGCCCAGCCCAGGAGCAATGCTAGACGTACGGGCGTTGTACGGGGGATTTACAGGCTCGTTGACTGTGATTGGTTGGAATATGATTAAGGGGGACGGCCCCACCCTGAAAATCAGGGGGGAAGCAATTAGATTAGGCCACGGTGTCATCCTGTAAAACTTTGTACGATCATCCTGTACGTGTAGTATTATTGCCCAGCCCAGTACTTTAGCGAGCAGGGAAACCTTTTGGCGAGCCGGGCATACATCTTGCTATAAGCGACATATAGTCCTGGCATCACGGAAGAAAAAATTGATTTTTGATATCAGTGTACACCACATATGCTATAACTCCATGAAATTTCACCGATAAAGGGTTTGTGGTAGTCCATAGAGAGCAAAGTTTGAGGCTAATAAAGTCATTTGGATCACCATGATGGATGTTTTCTCTTGGCAAATTTTTGTACACAATTAGAACACATTTGATGTTCATTGAAAAAAAAATCAGATTTTTAATATATATTTTTTGGATTTTACCGCTGATGCGGGCATACATCTCCCTCTTTCATACCCCGTGCGTTGCTGCGAGAAAAGTATTAATTTATTCTGCTAATGTGCAAACTTTATTCTGCATGTTGCATAATTGCAACCAACCACGTGCTTGTACTATGTAGCAAGCACCAATTAACTAGGCGGTTGGTGGGGGTTGATAGTCGGCGAGGTACGGCATGGTGTTGAGCGCGTTCTCCACGAGCGTACCCACCATTTCCCACACCTGCTTCTCCCTCGCCCACTCCTCGATCACACCGCTGATGTCCTCCTTGACGTCGTACCTCATGGTGCCGATAAGCTCCTCCGTGGTCGGGCCCAGGTCAACCGTGTCGAGTATGAACTCACCGTCGTCACCGCCAAGCACGCGCACCAGACTGGGGCCGCCGAACAGGTTGTGCTTAGAGGACAAGGCCTCCTGGTACGCGCCGGAGAGGAGCACGGCCACGTAGTAGCCGCCGAGCACGGGGTCCAGCGGGTGCAGCGGCAGCGTCTCTGCCCCGCCGATGAATCTCTCGATCTTCCCGTCGCTGTCGCAGGTGAGGTCGACGAGCGTGGCCATGCGGGTCGGCCTCTCGTGGAGCCGGCTCACCGGCATCATCGGGAACAACCGCTGGATGCCCCAGAAGTCCGGGATCAGCGAGAAGACGGACAGGTTCATGTGGTAGGTGTAGATGGTTGTCGCGTCGGCCATGACGCTCTTGGGGAGCTTCTTCCCCAGCTTGTACATCTCGGTGCCGTGCTTTTTCATGTCCAAGGCGCGCGCAGAGGATATGGTGGACATGCCCGTTGCTGCGTCACCCTTCAAATTGAGTAGCGCCCTCGGCTGCTGCTTCGAGACCAGCTCATGGATCTTGGCGTGCAGCTGCTCGGTGGTCTCGCCTTCGTCTCTCGGCTCGGGGATCGCAGACGCGGAGAGCGCCTCGAGGATGATCATGGAGTGGTGCGACGCCATGGCGTGCCCGCTCTCGGTGCAAAGCACGGGGTGGGGAACGCCGTTGTCGTCGCACCTGAGCCGCACTGCCTGCACGATGCTGGACGCGTACTCCTCCAGCCCATACGCCACCGACATGTCGGAGTTTCCCGATCGTGTCCCGTCGTAGTCGACGCCGAGTCCACCGCCGCAGTCCAGCGTGGTCATCCCCTCCGCGCTACAGTCGTTCACGAGGGCGCAGTAGATCTCGGCGGCCTCGCTGGCCGCCTTGAAGACGATGTCCGTGGACGGGATCATGGAGCCGACGTGGAAGTGCAGCAGCTTGAGCCAGTGCAGCTTATTAAGAGCCTTGAGCTTCCGTGCCACCTCGTAGATCCTCTCCGCCAGGAGCCCGAACTTGCCGTGCTTGCCGGCCGTGGACCCGAAATGGCCCGGTAACCTGGTGAGCAGCTTGGCACGAACACCAATGGCCGGCTCGACGCCGAGCCGCCTGCTCTGCTCGATGACGATGTCGAGCTCCTCCTCCATCTCCAGCACGATGATGGCGTTGAGGCCCATGGCGCGCGCCGCCAGGGCGAGCGCGACGTAGTCCTTGTCCTTGTAGCCGTTGCACACGAGGTAGGCGCCAGGCTTGGCCCTGGTGAGGCAGCTCATGGCGATGAGCAGCTCCGGCTTGGACCCGGCCTCGAGCCCGTAGCCGTGCTGGTGGCCGAAGCGGACCATGTCCTGCACGACGGCCTTGTTCTGATTCACCTTCACCGGGAACACGCCCTGGTAGACCGAGCTGTAGCCGGTGTGCTTGATGGCGGTCGCGAACGCCGCATGCAGCTCGTGGAGCCGGTGCCGGAGCACGTCGGGGAAGCGGAGGATCATGGGGAACTGGAGCTTCCTCTTTTTCTTGTCGTCGCGATCGGTGGTCGTCGTGGCTGCGGCTTGGTTGATGACGGAGAGCAGGTCGATCTCCTGGCCCGGGGCCGTGTCACGGCCGTGGGGTCGGACGCAGAGGTGGCCGTTCTTGTTGACGGCGAAGTAGGGGTCGCCCCAGCGGTGGATGTTGTACACTCCGCCGTAGTTCTTGGCCATGATGCAGTCCCGGCCCGATCGACGAGAAAAGAGAGGGCAGGTGAATTTTGTTACCGTGCCGGTGAAGACTGCTGCGTGGAATTCGGGCTAGACCTTCCTCAGTTATATAGAGGTCTAGCTTTTTTCTTTTTCTTTTTGAGGAAATATAGAGGTGTAGCTAGAGGAACGAAAATGGCGTTTTGTACCCATGCATGGAGGAGGCCTGATTAATGGTCGGCGTGGGCCTGGTACCACCGTACGTCTCGGGTGTGAAGTCGTGGAAGTCATGCATGCTGGACCGTAGCAACTCGCGGTGTTTGCCTCGTGGAAAAGCCTTTCACGTACGTAAGTGTCCATCTTCCCAGTATAGTACTATGTACTACCGCCTTATTGTGTCTTTCAAATGGAGCGAACCAGGCTGTATTTGTATGGTTAGAAGGATGGTTATATCCCTAGCCCATCGATCAGGGTTTGAATCTTGCTGTTCACACTATTACAGAAATTTACTTGTGGTGACTTCGTAAATTTCAACATGATATACCGGCTCAGTCTTTTGAAGATTCTTATATGTCAGAATTAGCGTGTGTGTGTTCATAGAGATGAATGTATGCATGCATACAGTATACATGAGCGGTTGCGTATATACTGTGTTCTAAGAAAAACATGTTTCAAATGGAAAAAACAAAACTTATGTCTAGCACCACACTGAAAGAAAAACTCAAGTTGGTTGGCATCTGCCTACTGTCTTGGTTTTGTTACATCATTTGGACCAAAGAGCTAGATAAAGTACAAGCTGGAAAACGTGCAATGTCTGCTTGGAAATATGCCCGTTCATTTTTCCTGATCATCTTGAGATAAATATTGATCATTCATTTTTGCTGATCTAAGGGTTAATATTAGTCGATACTACTGGCTTAGATGTGTAGTATTCTCTGCAAAAAAGGCACAATCGGAAGAGTTGCAAAGCAGTAGTAGGCTTTCATCGAGACGGGAATCCAGCGCGATGATTCGGGAAAGATGAACAGAATCCGTACCGCCGAGCGTTCCGTCAGCGAGTATTGATTCGGGGAGCAGAGGAGCGGAGCTTGCCAGCAAGAGGGCAGCCGTCAACAAGACAAACCTGCCTCTGATGCTCGTCAGCCTCCCGTGCTGGCCCGCAATGCCTCACGACGCCGGAACCAAATGCAGACGACGAGCCTGGATCCACCCAGCTAGCTGCCGCTGAAACTTTGCGTCCCCTGCTCCCGCGTAGAAGAAAAGATGACACCTCTGTGTCTCAAAAACTGAATCATGAGATGGCTCGTGGGTGGCTAGGCTAGCTGCATGTAGGCACACCGGCGAGAGATTATAAAGCAGCCGATGTTCCAGTGAGAGGGGATGGACATGATTGGTGCCCTCGTCGGGAGGAAGACAATGATTGATTAGAAATTCCATCTTTAATAATATGCAATTATGAATTGACTAAACTGCCCTTTACATCAACCGTTGGATTAGATTTATACTACACACCCCAATCAGTAGTATGATGCGCTGTAAAATTTCTCCGAAAATAACGCGTTAATGTTTCTCAACAGAGGGGCCGAGGGAGTAGCATCGAACAACAGTTTTCTATCATGCGTGGGGCAATAGACTCTCCACAATGATCTACAGATACATGAATTGTCTACTGACATAGCAGTACAGGATCAAATCTGCATCGGGTCACACTACTCGCCGCAGCTCTGCTGTGTTGAGTGCGAACTTACGGTGCTGTGACAACACGGACGAAATTACCAGGCTTTCCTTTCTCAGGCCAGATGCATCGTCGAGGAAAGATGGGTTTTCCTTGGCTCCGCTGAGTACTGCTTGAAAGATCTGCAATGGATCCCCATGGCTGACAATAAGAACAGCAGAGCTGCATGCAGTTAAACATACAAGTCAGCTCCAGCGTGATATACAGAAGCACAGGTAAAGAAATGTCAAGCTGTAACTTGAACAAGTCATGCGTCAAATCTGCATGGAACTGTTAGAACTTCAGCATTCTGGACTACTAATTGATAGCTTGGCCAAGGCAGCTCTGTAACGTAAACCTTTTTAGTGGTTCCTCATGTTTAAGTACTTATCTGCACTCAATAGACTGTCTAAGGTAATTGTATGAGTTGTTATCACTATGTACCAAATTGTGAACCTTACCATTCTTTCCAGATAATAAGATCTCTAACAAAGTAGATGGAAAACTGAAAAGGCATGGCAAGACATGCAACTGTGCTTTACAAAAGAACACTGGACACTGAATTACAGCCTATCGGTTTATACTCTATAGATATATAATTTTTACTTCTTATTAACTGAAATTTATATTGATTGGTTTAACTTTAAAGCAAGCCATTTATATAGACTTCAGTAATGGTATAACACCAAATACATGTAACAGAACATGAATAAACAGATATATCATTTGGATTCCAATTCCAATAATAATGCAAGTACAAGTACCCATGAAACTCCACGTCTGCAGAAGACAGCACCCCTGCAAGTCTACTAGCAACATCTGCAACGCTCTCCCCACCTTCTGGGGCCAAAAAGGGATCTGCTTCATCTATTGCCCATACCTCTGCATACTACCGCATCATGTCAGATTTAATAACTGGCAAATAAGATAAGATCAAAACGGACACCACAGACAGCCAAAAGGAGGGTTTCCTCTTAAATGTTGAATGACACAATCTGCCCAAACGAAAGTTTAATGGTGCCCAGCAGACCAACCAACTTGGCGACGCCTCAATTATCATTGGCATACATTTAGCAGGCAATGGTATCTCTTGAACGTCATATGAACTCTCACTAATTGGAATGGTTGGGTAGAAGCAAATTGATCCACAGACTAACATCTGACAATATATATGTGCAATTGATCTATCAGTAGGTTGGAATAGATCATCATTCAACATACTAATGAAAATTTATTTGTTAAAACAGTGAACATTTGAATAGTTGATGCTCTATTATATGCACATTTGATGCCCCTATGAGTTTTGGTAAGCATGTTAATTCACACATTATTATAATTTGAAAGAATCTCCACGGTTCAATACATGAGTACAAACTAACCTTCTCGTGTGAAAGCAACTCATATGATGGTCCAAAATAACGTTCACGAAGTTCCACGGTTGCCTGCAAAAGAAACTCTGGTTGGTGGACTAGATGGTCACAATTAATGAGAAATACTAATTTTATGAAGAAAGTGATCCCTGATACTTCAGCAACTTTGAACGATTCCACTATATATTGTTGACCACGGAGACAACATCTAAAAGAGGATGATGTTGCAGTGAATGATAAGGCTAAACAATTGGGTTCACGACAACTAGGAGACAGAGCTGTTTTCAGCTGTAGCAGTTTTCGTTTCTTAGTTGTTTTAAAGGTCCCTTTTAATGGATTATTTTACAGGTTATGTTCACAGTATTATTGTTCTACAGAAATGACCATTAGTTACTGCCTCTTGCGACTTCTCTGAAATTGTTCACTTCATTATTGTAAAAGTAAGAGGCGGCAGTACTACTAGCTCTTGATACCGAGAAACACAAGCACTCCATTTTTTTCCTTTAGCTGGGCATCACAAGCAGAATTTTGAGAGGTGCAGATAGTTTGGTCATACACAACCTGTGGATGTATTAAACTACTTATCGTTTCATCACATACACAAATTGCCACAGTTATTATTTCTTCCTACAGATGGATAGAAAATTAGCAAATGTAAACCTCACAGTTATTACTTTGCAGGTTCCGTTCACAGTATAATTGTTCTACAGAATGACCAGCCTCTTGTGACTTCTCTGAAATTGTGTACTTCATTTCTGCAGAAATAAGAGGTGGCAGGACTACTAGCTCTCGATACCGGGAAACACCAATCACTCTGTTTTTCCTTTAGATGGGACTTCCACATGCAGAAATTTCGGATTATAGATAGTTTGGTCTTACAAGAGCGTGGATGTAATGAACCTATCACTTACATAAACAAATTATCACTGTTATCATCATTTTTTCCCTACCAGTACCAACACATGGAAAATTAGCAAATGTAAACCTTACTACTTCAGAAAGGTAAGTCATATCATGCCCAAACGAATCCAAAGGCTACGTCCTCCAGACAGATATCCGAAGTTCAAACATGAGGAACAGTGAGACTGAAATTACTTGCTTCACACCCATTCAGATGCCTATGCTACTTGGCTCACCAATATGAGAGACTTAGCATGCAATCCATCACCATTATCTTGATTAAAACTGAACAAGGTTCCATCTAGTAGTAGAATTAAGCCACTCACCTTGCAGCTAGGACCCTCAAATGGGACGCCCAGCACGCCGGCGACCACCCTGGCCGTCTCCGTCGTCCGCGAGAACGGCGAGTAACAGATCTTGACAGAGTCCACCGGCACACCCATCTCCTCAAGCTCCTGCACGCACAGAATCAGCCACTTCCCCCAATCGGCAATCGCTACCGCATATCCCCCATCCAAGGAGAAGCCATAGATTCGAGCTCGATCCCGTACCTTCCGGAGCGACTCGCCGGCGGAGCGCGCCTGCTCGACGCCCTGAGGGGCCAGCCCGAACTCCGGCTTCGTGCCGTTCTCCTGCCAGGACCGGAACAGTTAACTGAAGCTTCCGATTGGATTTAGCGATTGTGGCAGAGGGAAATCGAAGACGGCGAGCTGGGGTGGAGGGACTGGTACCAGGGAGGAGACGATGAGGCCGCGCTCGTTGGGGACGCTGCGGCCGTGGCGGAGGATCCAGTACCTGTTCCGGAAGGCGGGCGGCGGCGCCGGCGAGTTGCCGGTCGAACCCTCCATTTGCCCAACCCGCACTCTGCTACTCGGAAAAGAACCAAGTGTCTGAGTTAACATGTACAGTACAAGTAAGAAATTACAGTTTTTTTTTAACATAAACGCTAGAAGCGTCCGGCTTTAATCTATCTATCTATCTATCTATCTACCCCTATAAAAACATGAAAGGGCGGAGAATCAATTCATCTTATCCATCAAATCGTGTGATTTGACGGTCTACATTGCTCCAACGTATTAAACATGTTTTATGCTTTAACTATCCACTATGCCATTAGCCTGGCCGCTATCCTCTAGTGCCTCTTTCAAAGTACTAAAACAAAACCGCTGCCTCCCGCTAACTAGCCACTAATCCAATGCACGCACGCATCACACACGTTCTTCCCCAAAAACTAATCCCACTCAAATCTCGTCCCCTCGATCTCGATATGATCTGTCTTGGCAAACGCCTCCACCGCCAGGACGTCCTGCCGGGTCGGTGAACAAAGTACAAGTCACGTAAGGACCGACATGACAAAACTGAAAGAGATAGCAGAACATCTCTGAGCTTGACACCAACGCCCATCACCTACCTCCGGCACCACCACAACACCTATCGAAGAAAAGAATAGCGGATCACCTCCTCACCCGAACTTGACACGGCTCCATCACTGATATGCAGCTTTGCGGACCTCCAAGGTGGCTCACTAAAAGTGAAGCCGTTGCCGTTGAACGAATTAGACCGAGGCAACACCCCGGACATGCTATCGAACTCCAGATCTGGCGCGCCACGACTAAGACGCCGAAGGAGAAACATAACGCTGGGGCGACCCCTACTTCGCCGTGAGCATGCACGGCCACCTCTGCGTACGCCCCCACGTCCGTGACACGGCCCCCGGCATGGAGATCGACCTGTTAGAATTGTGTCGAATATTATTGTACAAGGTAGGTTACAGTTGGACTTGGTTTGGGACTGTGTGTAGACAGGGTAGGAGTCGTGTCCAAGTAGGACACTTGTATCCTAGGCCTCTCATATATAGCGGGGCTAGACACATGATGTAACCTATGCCAACATAATAGCACGGGCACGCGGGGGAGCCGGCGGCGTGTGCTGGCGCCCGGGCGGCCAGAGTGCGGTATTGTGACGGTGTCATGGGGAGGAGCGCCCGTAGTCATGCCCCGGGGATGTAGCCATATCGGTGAACCTCGTTAACAAATCTCGGTGTCGTGCTTGTGTGATTGCTTGGTCCTCGGTAGATCGACATCGGCCTCGGATTTATTCTAACAAGTGGTATCAGAGCTAGGTTGTTCGGAGACTGCGGATTGTTGATTTAGAGGAGGCCGAGTTGGTTCGTTGATTTAGTTCGTCACTGGAGACGATCGTGTATCAATGGATCGAAGCGGCGGTGAAAGCAATGGATGCAAACGGCGAGGCAACAGATCAGATCCAATCGTCAGAAGAAAAAGGCCATCGCTGGTTGTGACATCCATCAGAATTAGCAAGGGCAAGGCAAAGCATGTGCTAGCATCAGGAAGTTGAGTCAAGACAGGAGCTGCTACACGTGAGGACCAGAAGGATTTTTTGGTTGGAATTGCTAGTAGTACGTGGAAGACCGGAAGTTCTGTTCGTGTACTTGGGGCATCGCGTGCAAAGCTCGGATAATTTTTCACAGGGTCAGCCGTACAAAGAATCATGGCACCAACGGGTACCAGGTTTGAGGTGGAGAAGTTCAACGGAACTGGAAGTTTTGGGTTATGGCAGACAAGGGTGAAAATTTGTTGGCACGACAGGGATGCTTGAAGGCGTTGCAGGAAGTCAATTCAGCTAGGATGGAGTTGTGATGTGATGGATGGAAATTCGTGAAAGACGATTTGGGAGGCTTGAGCGTGTCGTTGCAGTCGGACGAGTTTCGACTGGGTCGGATTAGGCAGTCTGACGGATCGACGGAAGTCGGTTGGTACAGAAGACGATGGTGGGATCGGCGACGACGACATAGGAGCGTGATGCTGATGGTGACCGACTTCTGGGGCGCGGAAACACGTGGTGCAGGCTCGAGGGCTTGTGCGGCTTCAACAAGACTATGACGCAGAGTTGATTCAAGATGGTGCACACATGAGAGAGCTTGAAGTCGACAGGGCGCAGGGTAGCATAGCGCAGCTACATGGAGTCATGTTGAAGGTGGAGCTGGAGTCTGATGGACGACTTCACTCTGTGCTGATGGAGGGGCTACGGCGTAAATGCATGGAGAGTCGAAGCCTATTTCAGCGGGATAGCGAGAGACACGTGGATCGGACTGGGGCCCAATGGTCTGATGGAGACGTGATACTCGGCATCGGTCGGTGATGATCGATGGTTCTCTGCAGTGGGGGTTGAGGCAGTGTGGGCAAGCTACCCGGGAGACTCGACCAGGACAGCAGAGTCTCAACGCGGTGATAGCGGCGAGGCGTGCGGTAAGCACGGGACACAGCGACAGACCAAGGCACTAATGGTAGACATGTGGTCAGACAAAATTGTGCAAAGGGTGCTGAAGCAGTGTTGACGAGTACCAGATTCAAGTTGGTGACTGGGTCTATCGGTACCAGAAGATGGACATGAGTTGACCATGAAGAATCTGAGAAAGTGACGGAGAGTCTGGAATTGTCAAAAGCTGAGAGAGTACATGGCCGTATATTTTGTGGTGTTCAGTGCACATGGCAAAGTGCGGATGACAAATACAGAAGGAGGCGGAGTGCTATAGCGGTGGGACATGTCAGAGACTATCCGGAAGAAGGGTGAGACAACTGCGAATTTGACTCAGGGTGACACAAGGTGACGGTGAAATTCCTTCAAGGTTCAGACAAGCAGTCAAGAAAGAGCGGTGACGTTGAGTTCAGGTAACTCTTATATTTGACGTCCAATATGTGAGTTGTTCATTTTCATGCAGACAATGGTTGGTGTGTGATGGTGTTGAACGGATTCTTCGGAAGTTGGGAGCACAAAGTAGAGTAACGAGGAACTTAATTTTTGCTCGAGTGTTGACTGTGATGAAGACGAGAAGGGACTACAGTTGCAGGTGGAGTCACATGGAGTCTGGGAGTAGCAGCGGTGCTCATGACGTATCTCAAGTCCAATGTACATGAATGTTTGACGCACGGACGAACTCAAGATGGTGGAGAATATTCGCCAATGTGGAGTTTGTTAGAATTGTGTCGAATATTATTGTATAAGGTAGGTTACAGTTGGACTTGGTTTGGGACTGTGTGTAGACAGGGTAGGAGTCGTGTCCAAGTAGGACACTTGTATCCTAGGCCTCTCATATATAGCGGGGCTAGACACACGATGTAACCTATGCCAACATAATAGCACGGGCACGCGGGGGAGCCGGCGGCGTGTGCTGGCGCCCGGGCGGCCAGGGTGCGGTATTGTGACGGTGTCATGGGAAGGAGCGCCCGTAGTCATGCCCCGGGGATGTAGCCATATCGGTGAACCTCGTTAACAAATCTCGGTGTCGTGCTTGTGTGATTGCTTGGTCCTCGGTAGATTGACAACGGCCTTGGATTTATTCTAACACGACCTGCTCTCCGTTATCAACCAAGTCGCGGCGACGAACACGACGACCGCCGATCACGCCGGCAAGAAGAAGATGAAGCTCAAGTTCCCCATGATTCTCCGCTTCCCTGATGTGCTCCGGCACCGGCTCGACGCGCTCCATGTCGCGTTCGCGGCGGCCATCAAGCACACGGGGTACCACTCCGCGTACCATGGGGTGTTCCCGGTGAAGGTGAACCAGAACGAGGCGGTGGTGCAGGACATGGTCCGCTTCGGCCACGAGCACGACCACGGGCTCGAGGCCAGCTCCAAGCCGGATCTGCTCACCGCCATGAGTTGCCTCCTCACCAGGGCCAAGTCGGGCGCCTACCTGGTGTGCAACGGCTACAAGGACAAGGACTATGTCGCGCTCACCCTGGCGGCGCGTGGCATGGGCTTCAGCGCCGTCATCGTGCTGGAGATGGAGGAGGAGCTCGACATCGTCGTCGAGCAGAGCCGCAGGCTCGGCGTCGAGCCGACCATTGGTGTTCATGCCAAGCTGCTCACTAGGTTACTGGGCTATTTCGGGTCGACGACCGGCAAGCACGGCAGGTTCG
Source organism: Triticum aestivum (assembly GCF_018294505.1). Taxonomy (NCBI): domain Eukaryota; kingdom Viridiplantae; phylum Streptophyta; class Magnoliopsida; order Poales; family Poaceae; genus Triticum; species Triticum aestivum. The sequence goes on along the minus strand of NC_057797.1, from coordinate 36,200,565 downwards.
GGCTGCTGGCCGAGAGGATCTACGATGTGGCGTGGAAGCTTGGGGATCTACGATTATTATTATTTGTTTATTATGTATCAATGTGTCCACTATGGTAGTAGTGGTGGATGTGGAAAATAGTTCGACAATATAAGTTGATGTGTATAAGGATTCACAAGTACATGACACGTGTTAAACCACTATAATATTTATGCCAGCGTAGCAATGCACGAACAATGAACTAGTTGATCTTAAAGGGTGAAAACATTCTCTCTTTTTGGCAACTGGGTGAAAGCACTTCATTGTTCTTTTTTAACTAAGGGAATATTGCTTTCCGACCAACATCGTATAACTAGACACATCCATAGATCTTGATCTAGATCTCTGGTTTACCTAGATATTCATTGCAACTGAATTCAAGACGCTTCTCAATAATCAACCCACTTGTATGGACTCATGCGAGGCAGTCCATGCCCAAAAAATAAAGCCTACAATGAAAAGGGTGCGCCTATACAAGAAGTCGGAGGTGGTATTAAGGTTAATACTTCTTTTCAGAGAATGATATTTGGTTAATACTGGATTCATCATGGCACTTCAAATCCCACATTAGCATTTCCCCAACTTTCCTTCATCGTTTTTCTTTTTCTTTATTTTCCCCTTTCTAAAAATGGAAGCTTTCTTTTAACTTGCTGCTGCTTCAACTGTTTGTTACAATATGAAAAACATAGCCAAATCAAAAAGCCTAGCAGTGGTACCACACTACTGACATATGGATATAATTTTCTTTCGAAGTTTTCCTTTTTGCGAAGCACAAATACAAAAGCTCACAAACACGTACATATCCTTTTGAGCACCTTGGAGAAACTGAACCGGCGGACATTGAGATTGACGAAGTCATTATAAACGTCTTGCTGTCAAAGCTAATCATATTAAACAATGTGTACAGTCATGTATAAGGGTGTGCGTGAATTGTGTTTGTAACGTGTTATGGTTGCGATATTAGTTGAGATATTCCTAATAATTGTCTTGTATAGAGCTATCTTGCATATCAAGGAATATCTCCCCGATCACCTAACTGATCCTATAATCTCTATTATATACACGCACGCGTCCATGACCGCACGCAAATTTCAACCAACTTGAGTTTTTCATTTGAAAAATGTTGACAATGTGGTGTGCTACATAAGGCTGGGAAGATCGACACGTACGTGAAATCCAATGTCATCCTCATCACCCGGGGTTGCTACGGTCGTGAGTCGTTTTTCTTTTGAGCACAAGATCGTGGGGTCCTGGACTCGTGGTCATCAAATGGTTATGGCCGAACTTAGATAATGGGCTGAGATTTTGTACAGTATTGGCCCATGTTCGGTTTTTTTTGGGTCAGTTCGGGTACCTGATGCCTGAAACCGAAATACCTGAAGTTAATTCGGTTTTCTAGAATACATGACCGAACTTATGACCGTAATTATCAGGTTTGGTCTATTCAGTTTTGGCCCCGGTTCTTTCGGTTCGGGAGTTCGGTCATCGGGTAATATGCCCACCCCTAGCTACGGTCCAGCTTGACTTCGACTTCATTGATTCCATGTTTTCTTTGAGGGAGAGAGTCAGCCCACCTGTTAGTTTTTTAACACAATATAATAGCAAATAATCTCATACACGCATATATAGTCACCCATATAAATACATGCATATCCTCCCCATATAAGCACCTTCAAGATACCAAACCGACATCATATCTTGAGATCGACGAAATCACCACAAACACTTTGTAGTCGATATGGAACATCTCCTTTCGCTGAATGAACATCACCAAAAAAACTGAAATAAATCCAAAAAAATACGAGCATCCCTGTAAAGTTTAGGACTTAAACCTGATGGACTGGTTCCAGCACAAATAATATAACCATCTAAGGGCATCTCTAGCCGTTCGGCCCCCCAGGGCGCCTAAATAGAGCGGCCTGGGGGCGTGCCGGCGCTAGTTCGGCCCCTGGGGGCGACCTAGCTCCCAGTCACGCCCCCAAGCGCCGGCCCCAGGATGCGGGAAATTTGAACTAGGTCGTTCCCGCTCACAAAAGACGCCACAAATCCGGCGATCGGACGTAGTCTTGCGTTACAAAAAACAGAGAGCCGCACGCCGCAAGTTCGCGTGCGCAACGAATCACTCGGCGGGGTCGGCTCCAGGCGTTGGCGGAGTCGGCGTGCGCGGGCTCGGCGGTGTCGGAGCTGCTTCGGTGCTGGGCTGTGTCGGCGCGACTTTGGTACTGCTGGGCGGCGATGTAGAGGCGTCGTTCGGGCTTGGCGTCCGTGCGGCCGTGGGCGCGGGAGCTGGCGTCGTCGGCGTCGTCAGCGTTGCCGTCTGCATCTGGTTCAGGATGAGGCCACGCTCTGCCATGTACCACGCCCTCAGCTGCTCGTCGTTGCTCTGGAGCATGTCCGCCCCGCCCATCAGAAAAGCCATGTCGGTGTTCCTCTTCTTCGCGGCGACGTTGGTCCGGAGCAGGTCGAGCTTGATGGCGCTGTTCGTCATCAGCGACGACCACCGCGCCTTGGTCTTCTCTTCACGTAGGACGGCCTGGGCCTGGGCGTCGGCGAGGCAATGCTCGATGGACTCCTGCACTCGCGCGGTTGCCGCGTCGGCGTTTTCCCCCTTTTTTTGCCAATTTGTGGCCGTCCGGCCGCCCCTCTGACGCGCCCGGAGTCGCCGCGTCCGGCTTGTATGTCTCCTTGGCCTTGTCGAGGGTACGTCGGACTTCCGCCCACTTCTCGCACTTGTCAATGCGCTTGTAGACGTGGAGGAACTTGAAGTCGGCGTCGAGGTTGTCGCGCCGATACATGGTGAACATGCACAACAACTGCATGGAGGAACAAACAGTTGGCGGGCGGCGGGCGTAGACGACGAAGAGATGCGGGCGAACGGCGTGCGTACATGATCCTCAACGCTGGCGCCGCTCTCCGGGCGAGCCGCGACCTCCTTGACGATTCCATGCCATTTTTTGCACGCCCCCTGGATACGCCCCCAATGGTTCGCCATCGCCTTGGAGCCGCGCTGCATGTAGACGCCTTTGAAGTAGGGGTCGACGAGCTTCCGCTCGTCGAACTCGGCCTTGATGCGGTCCCAGTACGTCTCGAAGCTCTGGTTCGTGCCGGTGGTCGGGTCGAGGCAGACGACTTTCCATATTTCGGTGAGGCATTCCTCCTCCTTGGACGTCCACTTGATGTGCGATTCGCCTCGCCTAGCCGCCCGCTTCTTCTTCTGGCGCCCCTTCGTCGGATCAGGAGCCGGCTCCTCCTCCTCCTCCTCCTCGTCCTCGGGTTCCTGCGCTTCGTGCGCGTCCTCGCCGTAGACGTAGCGAGCTCGGCCTCCATGTCGCCGCTGAGATCCACTACCTCGTCCTGGGTGGGTGGCGAACCCGGGAGACGCGGCGGCCGCGGTCGATCCTGTTGCGATGATGTCGTCCATGTCGGCTTCTGTGTCGTCGGTGTCGCCGAGCTGCGAGAAGGGCAGCGGTCCACGGCGGAGATGGGGCGTCGGTGTAGACGCGTAGGCGGGCGGCGAGTAGTTGTATGGAGGGTACTGTACGCCGACTAAGGCGGGCGAGGGTGTGCGCGTCGTGGGGTGGCCATGGGGGAAGGTCACGTTTGGGTTGAACCCACCGTGCGCGTCGCCGTCGGCGTAGCCGGGCGACGACGATCCCCATGGAGATCCGAGGCCTTGCTGTCCCCAGGGCGCGTACTGGGCGTGGCTGACGACGGGTGGATTCATCATCCCCGCGTGGTCGACCGATGAGGAGGACGCCGCCGTGCGCGCCGCATTGTTGCGGGCCTTCTTGGCGATGGCTGAAGGAAATATGCCCTAGAGGCAATAATAAAGTTATTATTTATTTCCTTATATCATGATAAAAGTCTATTATTCATGCTAGAATTGTATTAACCGGAAACATAATACATGTGTGAATACATAGACCAACAGAGTGTCACTAGTTTGCCTCTACTTGACTAGCTCGTTAATCAAAGATGGTTATGTTTCCTAACCATGAACAAAGAGTTGTTATTTGATTAACGAGGTCACATCATTAGTTGAATGATCTGATTGACATGACCCATTCCATTAGCTTAGCACCCGATCGTTTAGTATGTTGCTATTGCTTTCTTCATGACTTATACATGTTCCTATAACTATGAGATTATGCAACTCCCGTTTACCGGAGGAACACTTTGGGTACTACCAAACGTCACAACGTAACTGGGTGATTATAAAGGAGTACTACAGGTGTCTCCAATGGTAGATGTTGGGTTGGCGTATTTCGAGATTAGGGTTTGTCACTCCGATTGTCGGAGAGGTATCTCTGGGCCCTCTCGGTAATGCACATCACATAAGCCTTGCAAGCACTGCAACTAATATGTTAGTTGTGAGATGATGTATTACGGAACGAGTAAAGAGACTTGCCGGTAACGAGATTGAACTAGGTATTGGATACCGACGATCGAATCTCGGGCAAGTAACATACCGATGACAAAGGGAACAACGTATGTTGTTATGCGGTCTGACCGATAAAGATCTTCGAAGAATATGTAGGAGCCAATATGGGCATCCAGGTCCCGCTATTGGTTATTGACCGGAGACGTGTCTCGGTCATGTCTACATTGTTCTCGAACCGTAGGGTCCGCACGCTTAACGTTACGATGACAGTTATTATGAGTTTATGCATTTTGATGTACCGAAGGTTGTTCGGAGTCCCGGATGAGATCACGGACATGACGAGGAGTCTCGAAATGGTCGAGACGTAAAGATTGATATATTGGAAGCCTATGTTTGGACATCGGAAGTGTTCCGGGTGAAATCGGGATTTTACCGGAATACCGGGAGGGTTACCGGAACCCCCCGGGAGGCTAATGGGCCTATTGGGCCTTAGTGGAAAAGAGAAAAGAGGCAGCCCACAAGCTGGCCGGCGCCCCCCCCCCTTCCCCAAGTCCTAGTAGGACTAGGAGAAGTGGGCCGGCCCCCTCTCTCTCTCCTTTCCCCCTTGAGTCCTAGTTGGAATAGGATTGGAGGGGAGGAGTCCTACTCCCGGTGGGAGTAGGACTCCCCCTGCGCCTCCTCTCTCTTGGCCGGCCAGCCCCCCCTCCTCCAACCTTTATATACGGGGGCAGGGGACACCCCAAGACACACAAGTTGATCCTTGAGATCGTTCCTTAGCCGTGTGCGGTGCCCCCTGCCACCAAATTCCACCTCGGTCATATCGTTGTAGAGCTTAGGCGAAGCCCTGCGTCGGTAGTACATCAAGATCGTCACCACGCCGTCGTGCTGACGGAACTCTTCCTCGACGCTTTGCTGGATCGGAGCCCGAGGAACGTCATCGAGCTGAACGTGTGCTAAGAACTCGGAGGTGCCGGAGTAACGGTGCTTGGATCGGTCGGATCGGGAAGAAGACGTACGACTACTTCCTCTACGTTGTGTGATCGCTTCCGCAGTCGGTCTGCGTTGGTACGTAGACAACACTCTCCCCTCTCGTTGCTGTGCATCACCATGATCTTGCGTGTGCGTAGGAAAATTTTCGAAATTACTGCGTTCCCCAACAGTGGCATCCGAGCCTAGGTTTTATGGTTTGATGTTATTTGCACAAGTAGAACACAAGTGAGTTGTGGGCGATACAAGTCATACTGCCTACCAGCATGTCATACTTTGGTTCGGCGGTATTGTTGGGTGAGACGATCCGGACCAACCTTACGCGTACTCTTACGCGAGACCGGTTCCCTCGACGTGCTTTGCACATAGATGGCTTGCGGAAGACTGTCTCTCCAACTTTAGTTGAACCAAGTGTGACTACGCCCGGTCCTTGAGAAGGTTAAAACGGAGTCTATTTGACGAACTATCGTTGTGGTTTTGATGCGTAGGTGAGATGAGTTCTTACTTAAGCCCGTAGCAGCCACGTAAAACTTGCAACAACAAAGTAGAGGACGTCTAACTTGTTTTTGCAGGGTATGTTGTGATGTGATATGGTCAAGGCATGATGCTGATTTTATTGTATGAGATGATCATGTTTTGTAACCGAGTTATCGGCAACTGGCAGGAGCCATATGGTTGTCGCTTTATTGTATGCAATGCAATCGCGATGTAATGCTTTACTTTATTACTAAGCGGTAGTGATAGTCGTGGAAGCATAAGATTGGCGAGACGACAACGATGCTACGATGGAGATCAAGGTGTCGCGCCGGTGACGATGGTGATCATGACGGTGCTTCGGAGATGGAGATCACAAGCACAAGATGATGATGGCCATATCATATCACTTATATTGATTGCATGTGATGTTTATCCTTTTATGCATCTTATCTTGCTTTGATTGACGGTAGCATTATAAGATGATCTCTCACTAAATTATCAAGAAGTGTTCTCCCTGAGTATGCACCGTTGCCAAAGTTCGTCGTGCCCAGACACCACGTGATGATCGGGTGTGATAAGCTCTACGTCCAAATACAACGGGTGCAAAACAGTTGCACACGCAGAATACTCAGGTTATACTTGACGAGCCAAGCATATACAGATATGGCCTCGGAACACGGAGACCGAAAGGTCGAGCGTGAATCATATAGTAGATATGATCAACATAACGATGTTCACCATTGAAAACTACTCCATCTCACGTGATGATCGGTTATGGTTTAGTTGATTTGGATCACGTGATCACTTAGAGGATTAGAGGGATGTCTATCTAAGTGGGAGTTCCTAAGTAATTTGATTAACTGAACTTAAACTTATCATGAACTTAGTACCTGATAGTATCTTGCTTGTTTATGTTGATTGTAGATAGATGGCTCGTGCTGTTGTTCCGTTGAATTTTAATGCGTTCCTTGAGAAAGCAAAGTTGAAAGATGATGGTAGCAATTACACGGACTGGGTCCGTAACCTGAGGATTATCCTCATTGCTGCACAGAAGAATTACGTCCTGGAAGCACCGCTGGGTGACAGGCCTGCTGCTGGAGCAACGCCAGATGTTATGAACGTCTGGCAGAGCAAAGCTGATGACTACTCGATAGTTCAGTGTGCCATGCTTTACGGCTTAGAATCGGGACTTCAACGACGTTTTGAACGTCATGGAGCATATGAGATGTTCCAGGAGTTGAAGTTAATATTTCAAGCAAATGCCCGAATTGAGAGATATGAAGTCTCCAATAAGTTCTATAGCTGCAAGATGGAGGAGAACAGTTCTGTCAGTGAGCATATACTCAAAATGTCTGGGTATAATAATCACTTGATTCAGATGGGAGTTAATCTTCCAGATGATTGCGTCATTGACAGAATTCTCCAATCACTGCCACCAAGCTACAAGAGCTTCGTGATGAACTATAATATGCAAGGGATGAACAAGACTATTCCCGAGCTCTTCGCAATGCTGAAAGCTGCGGAGGTAGAAATCAAGAAGGAGCATCAAGTGTTGATGGTTAGCAAAACCACTAGTTTCAAGAAAAAGGGCAAAGGGAAGAAGAAGGGAAACTTCAAGAAGAACAGCAAGCAAGTTGCTGCTCAGGAGAAGAAACCCAAGTCTGGACCTAAGCCTGAAACTGAGTGCTTCTACTGCAAGCAGACTGGTCACTGGAAGCGGAACTGCCCCAAGTATTTGGCGGATAAGAAGGATGGCAAAGTGAACAAAGGTATATGTGATATACATGTTATTGATGTGTACCTTACTAGAGCTCGCAGTAGCACCTGGGTATTTGATACTGGTTCTGTTGCTAATATTTGCAACTCGAAACAGGGACTACGGAATAAGCGGACGCTAGCAAAGGACGAGGTGACGATGCGCGTGGGAAACGGTTCCAAAGTCGATGTGATCGCGGTCGGCACGCTACCTCTACATCTACCTTCGGGATTAATATTAGACCTAAATAATTGTTATTTGGTGCCAGCGTTGAGCATGAACATTATATCTGGATCTTGTTTGATGCGAGACGATTATTCATTTAAATCAGAGAATAATGGTTGTTCTATTTATATGAGTAATATCTTTTATGGTCATGCACCTTTGAAGAGTGGTCTATTCTTGTTGAATCTCGATAGTAGTGATACACATATTCATAATATAGAAGCCAAAAGATGCAAAGTTAATAATGATAGTGCAACTTATTTGTGGCACTGCCGTTTAGGTCATATCGGTGTAAAGCGCATGAAGAAACTCCATACTGATGGGCTTTTGGAACCACTTGATTATGAATCACTTGGTACTTGCGAACCGTGCCTCATAGGCAAGATGACTAAAACACCGTTCTCCGGTACTATGGAGAGAGCAACAGATTTATTGGAAATCATACATACCGATGTATGTGGTCCGATGAATATTGAGGCTCGTGGCGGATATCGTTATTTTCTCACCTTCACAGATGATTTAAGCAGATATGGGTATATCTACTTAATGAAACATAAGTCTGAAACATTTGAAAAGTTCAAAGAATTTCAGAGTGAAGTTGAAAATCATCGTAACAAGAAAATAAAGTTTCTACGATCTGATCGTGGAGGAGAATATTTGAGTTACGAGTTTGGTGTACATTTGAAAAATTGTGGAATAGTTTCGCAACTCACGCCACCCGGAACACCACAGCGTAATGGTGTGTCCGAACGTCGTAATCGTACTTTACTAGATATGGTGCGATCTATGATGTCTCTTACTGATTTACCGCTATCGTTTTGGGGTTATGCTTTAGAGACGGCCGCATTCACGTTAAATAGGGCACCATCAAAATCCGTTGAGACGACACCTTATGAACTATGGTTTGGCAAGAAACCAAAGTTGTCGTTTCTTAAAGTTTGGGGCTGCGATGCTTATGTGAAAAAGCTTCAACCTGATAAGCTCGAACCCAAATCGGAGAAATGTGTCTTCATAGGATATCCAAAGGAAACTATTGGATACACCTTCTATCACAGATCCGAAGGCAAGACTTTTGTTGCTAAATTCGGAAACTTTCTAGAGAAGGAGTTTCTCTCGAAAGAAGTGAGTGGGAGGAAAGTAGAACTTGACGAGGTAACTGTACCTGCTCCCTTATTGGAAAATAGTACATCACAGAAAACTGTTTCTGCGACACCTATACCAATCAGTGAGGAAGCTAATGATGATGATCATGAAACTTCAGGACAAGATACTACTGAACCACGTAGATCAACCAGAGTGAGATCCGCACCAGAGTGGTACGGTAATCCAGTTCTGGAAGTCATGCTACTAGATCATGATGAACCTACGAACTATGAAGAAGCGATGGTGAGCCCAGATTCCGCAAAGTGGCTTGAGGCCATGAAATCTGAGATGGGATCCATGTATGAAAACAAAGTATGGACTTTGGTTGACTTGCCCGATGATCGGCAAGCAATTGAGAATAAATGGATCTTCAAGAAAAAGACTGACGCTGACGGTAATATTACTGTCTATAAAGCTCGACTTGTCGCGAAAGGTTTTCGACAAGTTCAAGGGGTTGACTACGATGAGACCTTCTCACCCGTAGCGATGCTTAAGTCCGTCAGAATTATGTTAGCAATTGCCGCATTTTATGATTATGAAATATGGCAGATGGATGTCAAAACTGCATTCCTGAATGGATTTCTGGAAGAAGAGTTGTATATGATACAACCAGAAGGTTTTGTCGATCCAAAGGGAGCTAACAAAGTATGCAAACTCCAGCGATCCATTTATGGACTGGTGCAAGCATCTCGGAGTTGGAATAAACGCTTTGATAGTGTGATCAAAGCATTTGGCTTTATACAGACTTTTGGAGAAGCCTGTATTTACAAGAAAGTGAGTGGGAGCTCTGTAGCATTTCTGATATTATATGTGGATGACATATTGCTGATTGGAAATGATATAGAATTTCTGGATAGCATAAAGGGATACTTGAATAAAAGTTTTTCGATGAAAGACCTCGGGGAAGCTGCTTACATATTAGGCATAAAGATCTATAGAGATAGATCAAAACGCTTAATTGGACTTTCACAGAGCACATACCTTGACAAGATTTTGAAGAAGTTCAAAATGGATCAAGCAAAGAAAGGGTTCTTGCCTGTGTTACAAGGTGTGAAGTTGAGTCAGACTCAATGCCCGACCACTGCAGAAGATAGAGAGAAAATGAAAGATGTTCCCTATGCTTCAGCCATAGGCTCTATCATGTATGCAATGCTGTGTACCAGACCTGATGTGTGCCTTGCTATAAGTTTAGCAGGGAGGTACCAAAGTAATCCAGGAATGGATCACTGGACAGCGGTCAAGAACATCCTGAAATACCTGAAAAGGACTAAGGATATGTTTCTCGTATATGGAGGTGACAAAGAGCTCACCGTAAGAGGTTACGTTGATGCAAGCTTTGACACTGATCCGGACGATTCTAAATCGCAAACCGGATACGTGTTTACTTTAAACGGTGGAGCTGTCAGTTGGTGCAGTTCTAAACAAAGCGTCGTAGCGGGATCTACATGTGAAGCGGAGTACATAGCTGCTTCGGAAGCAGCAAACGAAGGAGTCTGGATGAAGGAGTTCATATCCGATCTAGGTGTCATACCTAGTGCATCGGGTCCAATGAAAATCTTCTGTGACAATACTGGTGCAATTGCCTTGGCAAAGGAATCCAGATTTCACAAAAGGACCAAACACATCAAGAGACGCTTCAACTCCATCCGGGATTTAGTCCAGGTGGGAGACATAGAGATTTGCAAGATACATACGGATCTGAATGTTGCAGACCCGTTGACTAAGCCTCTTCCACGAGCAAAACATGATCAGCACCAAGGCTCCATGGGTGTTAGAATCATTACTGTGTAATCTAGATTATTGACTCTAGTGCAAGTGGGAGACTGAAGGAAATATGCCCTAGAGGCAATAATAAAGTTATTATTTATTTCCTTATATCATGATAAATGTTTATTATTCATGCTAGAATTGTATTAACCGGAAACATAATACATGTGTGAATACATAGACCAACAGAGTGTCACTAGTATGCCTCTACTTGACTAGCTCGTTAATCAAAGATGGTTATGTTTCCTAACCATGAACAAAGAGTTGTTATTTGATTAACGAGGTCACATCATTAGTAGAATGATCTGATTGACATGACCCATTCCATTAGCTTAGCACCCGATCGTTTAGTATGTTGCTATTGCTTTCTTCATGACTTATACATGTTCCTATAACTATGAGATTATGCAACTCCCGTTTACCGGAGGAACACTTTGGGTACTACCAAACGTCACAACGTAACTGGGTGATTATAAAGGAGTACTACAGGTGTCTCCAATGGTAGATGTTGGGTTGGCGTATTTCGAGATTAGGGTTTGTCACTCCGATTGTCGGAGAGGTATCTCTGGGCCCTCTCGGTAATGCACATCACATAAGCCTTGCAAGCACTGCAACTAATATGTTAGTTGTGAGATGATGTATTACGGAACGAGTAAAGAGACTTGCCGGTAACGAGATTGAACTAGGTATTGGATACCGACGATCGAATCTCGGGCAAGTAACATACCGATGACAAAGGGAACAACGTATGTTGTTATGCGGTCTGACCGATAAAGATCTTCGTAGAATATGTAGGAGCCAATATGGGCATCCAGGTCCCGCTATTGGTTATTGACCGGAGACGTGTCTCGGTCATGTCTACATTGTTCTCGAACCGTAGGGTCCGCACGCTTAACGTTACGATGACAGTTATTATGAGTTTATGCATTTTGATGTACCGAAGGTTGTTCGGAGTCCCGGATGAGATCACGGACATGACGAGGAGTCTCGAAATGGTCGAGACGTAAAGATTGATATATTGGAAGCCTATGTTTGGACATAGGAAGTGTTCCGGGTGAAATCGGGATTTTACCGGAATACCGGGAGGGTTACCGGAACCCCCCGGGAGACTAATGGGCCTATTGGGCCTTAGTGGAAAAGAGAAAAGGGCAGCCCACAGCTGGCCGGCGCCCCCCCTTCCCCAAGTCCTAGTAGGACTAGGAGAAGGGGCCGGCCCCCCTCTCTCTCCTTTCCCCCGAGAGTCCTAGTTGGAATAGGATTGGAGGGGGGAGTCCTACTCCCGGTGGGAGTAGGACTCCCCTGCGCCTCCTCTCCCTGGCCGGCCGGCCCCCCTCCTCCAACCTTTATATACGGGGGCAGGGGACACCCCAAGACACACAAGTTGATCCTTGAGATCGTTCCTTAGCCGTGTGCGGTGCCCCCTGCCACCAAATTCCACCTCGGTCATATCGTTGTAGAGCTTAGGCGAAGCCCTGCGTCGGTAGTACATCAAGATCGTCACCACGCCGTCGTGCTGACGGAACTCTTCCTCGACGCTTTGCTGGATCGGAGCCCGAGGAACGTCATCGAGCTGAACGTGTGCTAAGAACTCGGAGGTGCCGGAGTAACGGTGCTTGGATCGGTCGGATCGGGAAGAAGCTGTACGACTACTTCCACTACGTTGTGTGATCGCTTCCGCAGTCGGTCTGCGTTGGTACGTAGACAACACTCTCCCCTCTCGTTGCTGTGCATCACCATGATCTTGCGTGTGCGTAGGAAAATTTTCGAAATTACTGCGTTCCCCAACAATGGCCCTGTTCCGCCGGTCGGCGGTGACTGCGTCGCGTCGCTGAACTTCCACCCTCCACTCGGCGTTCGACATGCCCGGTGGCTTCAATGGCGGCGCGCTCGGCTTCCTCTGCTTCGGCTGGGCTACGGTGCCAGTCGTGGTTGCCGCCGCGCGCGGCATGGCATACTTCTTCGGCGGCATGGCGGCGACTGGAAGGCGAGCGGGAGGGGTTAGAAAGGGAGGGAATAGCGGGAGGAAGGCGAGCGAGCGGGAGGGATGCGAGGGACAAGCGTCAAGAAACGACGGGAAAAGGCCCTCCGGTCGCCGCCAGGGCGGACCCACGCGCCTTTTTCGCTTGTGCCGGCTCCCCAAGCGCCCCCCAGGGCGCCGGGTTCGGCCTGGGTCCGCCGGCATCAGTTTTGGCCCGAGCCGGCGGAAAACGGGCTTCTGGGGACGCGACTGGGCCGTTTTTTTGGCGCCGGCGCGGCAAAAACGCCTGGGGAGGGCCTGTTGGGGGCGCGGCTGGAGATGCCCTAAGCTATCCTTAATCACAGCTACTCCCTCCGTCCTATAATGTAAGACGTTTTCTAACACTAGTCTAGTGTCAGAAAACGTCTTACATTATGAGACGGAGGGAGTTTTTTTAAAAATGGAGGAGGACCCCCGGCCTCTACATCCGGACGATGCATGTAGTCACTTTATTAATTATTCACACAAGACCTTACAAAGCCATACAACAGTAAGACTGAAGCCACCGTCTAGGCAACAAAAGTGTTGCTACTCCTATCCAATTGATGAACGGATGCTGATAGTCTGGGCCTAGTACCAAACAGACCTCGCAGCCAAACCTAACATCTAAGACATGAGGTCCCAACCAGGACGCTTGCCGGGTATGGGCACCCACCAGTCCCGCGTGCTCCTCAACCAGGACGCCTGCCGGGTATCAGGCCGCCGCAGCCACCTGCCACCAATCCATCTTCAGAGTTGTACTGCTGCATGAATCTTGCCCGGTCTAGCTGCCGCCGACGCCACCACGACGCCAGAGAGCGTCGACCTCCTGCGCGAGTCCATCATCGCACATCAGACGCCTAATCTCCAGAGCGCCATGCCATCAAGATCCGACGCCATCAATGTGTGTGATGAAGCACCACTCCTCCTCTTGTCACCTCCAGCCATCAGTTGCTCCAAAACGATGCCCCCATGAGGGAAAGTGCTACTAAGAACGTCATCGTCGTTTCATCTGGGAGACCCAGATCTAGGGTTTCCCCCGGATCATCCCGAGCCTGATGACGCCAACTGCAACAACGATGCCTCGACAAGGAAACGACATCAAAGATGCCGCCATCGTCCGCCATGACCGTAGTCGGCGCGATTTTCATCAGCAGTTGCGCCACCGGGCGTACGCCACCGGCCTCGCTGGTTCCTTCAACCATAGCAAACTCCAAAACGATGCCCTGAAGAAGGACTACGGCGCAAGAGCACCGCCATCGCTCGATCCCATGGAGGTCTAGGGTTTCCCCCTGAGTTGCCCGGTTAGTCAAGGACTAGACAAATATGGAATCCCACAGATCCATCCAGCTGTTGACGTGTCGCACTTGCCATCGCGCCGACCGTGACCCGGAGACCAAGCTCACGCCTGAGCCCAGATCTGGTCACGCCGCCGCCGATCTGGTCACGCCGCCGCCGTCCCTGGCGACCGTGGCGCCCCAGATTTTGAAGCCGCCTGCCATGGGGAATGGGATCGCCGGAGCGCCGCCAACCCCCGTCGTGACGTCCGGCCACACGTCACGCTCTAGCCCGGGGGCGCCGGCTCCTCATGAGCGGGAGGGCACCTAGTCCCAGCCGCCGCCGCCGACTGCAAGGCTTTGCCTATCCGCGCCCTCGGGCGACGGTGAGGGAGGAGGAGGACGAGAGGGGGAGTCGGGGGCAATGGGATCTGGGGGCCTCCCAGCCGCCGCACGGGGGCGACTCGGGAGGACGAGAGGGGGAGGACCCAGGAAGATGTTAAGGTCCGATTGTAAAAACTAGAATTTAACTAGCTAAGTGTCCGTGCATTGCCACGGACTAACAAATATATATATATATATATATATATATATATATATATATATATATATATATATATATATATATATATATATATACGAAGAGAAAATTCATGTGACATGAGAGTCAAATGCCATTTTTATGGGATGATATCTCATGGTCATGATCTAGTAGGTACATACATCTCGTCATTGTCTTTCTTCCACACTCCATGTCTGAGCTACCACGCGACACTCGACTTCCTTCTCCCACCATGCATGCTTTTATCTCCTATTTCTCCTACCTCTACCTTGCACGACAGTACCAAGTTTCTTGTCCAACTATCATAATCTTCTCCGGTAGGGCACCCCCTTAGATTATTACTGACTTGTACATGTTGCAAATAAGATCAACGAAAATGTATACTAAATTTCTGATGAGAAATGAGAATTCAGGGCAATATCTTCCCAAGAAAATAATAATTCCAAGACAATCTTTTTATACCTTCTGTCAACATTGGGACACACATTCCACACAATAAGCATGCAATGATGTTGATACTTGATTAATTGTCAATATATGTCTACAGTAAAGATAACTTTACTCAAAACCGCCTACCTTAGCCAAATCAACAAATCTCTCTCACTAATGCAATTTTCTTTAGAAAACAAATAATAGATTCTTTCCTACCTTAGCCAAATAAACGGATCTCTTTCAATAATGCAATTTGCTTTAGCAAACAAATAATAGATTCTTTCCTACCTTAGCCAAATCAATGGATCTCTCCCATTAATGCAATTTGCTTTAGGAAACAAATAATAGATTCTTTCCTACCTTAGCCAAATCAACGGATCTCTCTCATTGATGCAATTTTCTTTAGGAAACAAATAATAGATTCTTTCTTACCTTAGCCAAATCAACGGATCTCTTTCATTAATGCAATTTGCTTTAACAAACAAATAATAGATTCTTTCCTACCTTAGCCAAATCAACGGACCTCTCCCATTAATGCAATTTGCTTTAGGAAACAAATAATAGATTCTTTCCTACCTTAGCCAAATCAACGGATCTCTCTCATTAATGCAATTTTCTTTAGGAAACAAATAATAGATTCTTTCCTACCTTAGCCAAATCAACGGATCTCTTTCATTAATGCAATTTGCTTTAGCAAACAAACAATAGATTCTTTCCTACCTTAGCCAAATCAACGGATCTCTCCCATTAATGCAATTTGCTTTAAGAAATAAATAATAGATTCTTTCCTACCTTAGCCAAATCAACGGATCTCTCTCATTAATGCAATTTTTCTTTAGGAAACAAATAATAGATTCTTTCCTACCTTAGCCAAATCAAGGGATCTCTTCCATTAATGCAATTTGCTTTAGCAAACAAATAATAGATTCTTTCCTACCTTAGCCAAATCAACGGATCTCTCCCCGGTTCGCTAGGCGCGTTTCGGTGGGTGGGCGTGGGGGTGGGGGTAATTTGATGGAAAAAACCGGTTGAAAATAAACGGATCCTGTCTCACTCTTCACTTTCTTTACAATAAACTTCAGAATAGCAATCTTGGCGAGTGATCTCGACGGGGTTCAATCGGCGTGGTGCGCCGCTGATTCTTCCAGGAGTGGGTGCTGAGAGGAAGGATCCCAAACCTCCATTGTCAATCGGCCGGAGCTGCATCGTCCTTTGGATCAGAGCGTGGACGGGATCAAGATGGTAGGGTTTGAGGAATTTGTAGGACGCGAGGGTTTATGGTTGGCAGCACGAGAACTCACCCATATCTTGGCAAACGGCAGGCCCGAGGTGCGGTCGTGTTCATGCTTCGGGAGCTGCCACGTGCTGTCCTCGCCGCCATCAGCGACACCACCGCCATCGCCTGTTGCCACCATTTCAGCGCCACGAGCGTGGGACCGAGGGACGAAGGGAAGGGAAGGAAGTGAATTGACGTACCTATGTTTGGTATATATCACACGAGGAATCAAAACTGGATGCACGTGAAAGCATAGAGATGGGAGAGGAGGACAGAGGAAGGGAAGGGCAAGAGGAACCTGAGGATGTGCGATGAAGGAGCGATGCCAAAACATCACAAAGGGGGGCCCGTAGCTCGTCACGTAGCGCGGCCGCCTCATTGCCGGCTGCCACCCCGCGCTACCGCCTCCGTGCGCAGGTTCCGTTCGTGGAGCGTGAGGAGCGCATGACCTGCCTTCACCGCGGCCTGGTCCTCCCCACTATCGTGAAGCTCGCCCGCATCGCCGCCCCAATTGCTCAGGATGACGGATGAAGATCCTGCAACAGCGACGTGGGTGAGGGATGCAGTCGACGATGGAGGGATGATTTTCGTGGCTAAACCCTCCCTATCAAAATAACTACTTAAAAAGGCAAAGATCGATGCATTAGGAAAATTAGGATTTGGAATTGATTGTCATAAAACAAAATTTTATTAATTGATAACGTGCTATCGGTACCTGCCCGTTTATAACGTGTCTAGTTAGGAAACTTTGGAAAAGTTAGGAAAGTTTTTATTGTGAGGGTAAAAAAATCAATGTGAGGAGATATGGTAGTGGGATATGAGACGAAAATAAACCGGACGAAAATAAACCAGACGAAATATAACCAGACGAAAATAAACCGTGGACGCAATCCTACCAACTGCTCCATTAGGAGTAGAGATTAGGAGTAGAGATTCTTTTGCAAAGACTTGGTGAACTAAATCACCTACTGTTTAGCAGTAGTAATGCAGATCTAAGTAGTCAATATTGCCCTATGGGACGGAGGGAGTACATGTTAGTTAGAACTAGCAAACAAATTAACCTGTGAGGTTCGTCCTGATCATGGCGTGTATAAGCACAATTAAGCTGTCTAGCCTCCTCCATGCATGGGCACACACGTCATTTCGTTCCTCTAGCTAGCCTCTCTATATAACGAATGGAGGTCCAGCCCGAGCTCCACGCAGCAGTCTTCCACTGACACAGTAACAAAACTCACGTGACCTCTCTTTTCTCGTCATGGCCAAGAACTACGGCGGAGTGTACAACATCCACGGCTGGGGCGCCCCCTACTTCGCCGTCAACAAGCACGGCCACCTCTGCGTCCGACCCCACGGCCATGACACGGCCCCGGGCCAGGAGATCGACCTGCTCTCCGTCATCCACCAAGCCGCAGCGACGACGACGACCACCGATCACGATCACGACGACAAGGAGAGGAAGCTCCAGTTCCCCATGATCCTCCGCTTCCCCGACGTGCTCCGGCACCGGCTCCACGCGCTCCACGCCGCGTTCGCCACCGCCATCGAGCACACGGAGTACCGCTCGGCCTACCAGGGCGTGTTCCCAGTGAAGGTGAACCAGAACAAGGCGGTCGTGCAGGACATGGTCCGTTTCGGCCACGAGTACGGTTCCCATGGTAGGCTACGGGCTCGAGGCCGGGTCCAAGCCGGAGCTTCTCATCGCCATGAGCTGCCTCACCAGGGCCAAGCCTGGCGCCTACCTCGTGTGCAACGGCTACAAGGACAAGGACTACGTCGCGCTCGCCCTGGCGGCGCGCGCCATGGGCCTCAAGGCCAGCATCGTGCTGGAGATGGAGGAGGAGCTCGGCATCGTCATCGAGCAGAGCAGGCGGCTCGGCGTCGAACCGGCCATTGGTGTTCGTGCCAAGCTGCTCACCAGGTTACCGGGCCATTTCGGGTCCACGGCCGGCAAGCACGGAAAGTTCGGGATCTTGGCGGAGAGGATCTACGAGGTGGCCCGGAAGCTCAAGGTTCTGAACAAGCTGCACTTGTAAGATTTGATGGGAAGCGTTAAACCCTTTGCTCGGGCCACATGTATATTTATAGAAAGATTGCCGTGGCTTACAAGGTATGGAATATCGCTAGGATGCTTTCAGAATACATCGAGAGAGAGATATGACTTGGAGAGAAAGAACATAACAGAAAAAGAGATAGGAACAGAATACAGTTTAAACAGACAGCTATCTCTACAATCTCTATTCTAACATCCTCCTTCAATCCAAATCTATGAAAATTTCTCTAGATTTAGATTGTACTTGAACTCATTCAGTCTTCTCGTAGTAAGTGGTTTGGTGAAGCCATCAGCAAGTTGATCTCCTGTGGGAATAAACTTGATATCAAGTAGCTTTCGTGCTACTCTTTCTCTCACAAAATAAAAATCAACTTCTATGTGTTTTGTACGTGCATGGAACACAGGATTCGCTGAAAGGTAAGTTGCACCAATGTTGTCACACCATAACCTGGCAGCTTGTGGAGTTTTGATTCCCAACTCATATAGAAGAGTTTGGATCCACATAACTTCGACAGTTGCATTAGCAAGAGCTTTATATTCTGCTTCAGTACTTGACCTTGACACAGTAGCCTGTTTTCTTGCACTCCATGACACAAGGTTTGATCCCAGAAATATAGCAAAACCACCTGTTGACCTTCTATCATCAAGGCATCCTGCCCAGTCAGCATCTGAGTATGCACTAACTAGCATGGATGACGACTTAACAATCTTGATTCCATGTCCCATTGTAAACTTTAGATACCTCAGAATTCTCTTTACTGCAGTGCAATGGACTGTGATTGGTGCATGCAAAAACTGACACACTTTGTTGACAGAATATGAAATATCAGGCCTAGTCAATGTTAAATATTGTAGAGCACCAACAACACTCCTATAGTTTGTTGCATCACTTGGTCCAAGTAATTCACCTCCTTCAATTGAAAGTTTCTCAGAAGTGGAAAGTGGTCTACTTACTGGTTTGCAATGTTCCAGTCCTACCCTTCTCAGAATATCTGTGGTGTATTTCTCTTGTGTAAGAAGTATTCCATCCTTGATCTGTTTTACCTCTATACCAAGAAAGTAATGAAGATCACCTAGATCTTTGAGCGCAAACTCCATATTAAGGTCATGAAGCAGACAGGTAGTGGCTTCTGGGCTGGAACTAGCAACAATTATATCATCAACATAAACAAGAACAAACATAGAGATGTTGTCTTTGTGATAGAAGAATAATGAGGTATCTGCCTTGCTTGGAATAAAGCCAAGTTGTTGTAACTGAGTGCTCAACTTGGAATACCAGGCTCTTGGGGCCTGTTTTAAGCCATACAAAGCTTTGTCTAACTTACAGACAAAATGAGGTGTGCTTTTTTTTCATACCCTGGTGGTTGCCGCATGAACACTTCTTCCTCAAGAACACCATGAAGAAACGCGTTGTAAACGTCTAGCTGACGTAAGCTCCACCCTCTGGAAATAGCAATAGATAATACAAGTCGAATAGTAGCTGCCTTAACAACAAGGCTAAAAGTATCCTCATAATCAATTCCAAATCTTTTTAAATCCTTTTGCAACCAATCTAGCCTTGTATCTATCTATACTTCCATCAGACTTTCTTTTAATCTTATAAACCCACTTGCAATCAATCAAATTCTTTCCCTTTGTTGGTGGTACAAGATGCTATGTTTTATTTTTTTCATGAGTGCTTGATATTCATTGTCCATAGCCCCTTTCCATTCTTTGTGAGCAAGAGCTTCGGCTAAATGTGTAGGTTCACCTGAACTAGTGAGAAAAGCATACTTGCGAGGGTCATACCTTACTGTACCGTCCTTGTATTCCTTAGGCTTGAATAATCCAGATTTTGACCTGGTATGGCGCTGAGGAATTTCTGGTGACACACGTGTGGCATTTGTTGCAGTTTCTACATCACCAGAACCAGCCGCAGAAGATCCAGCCGAATCAGCCTGGACTGCCGCGCTGCAGGGCTCCAGATCCGAGGTAGGCACGGGATCTGGCGAGATCCGCCTCGTACCGGACGCCTCAGCAGGAGAGTCCCGCATGGCGCTGTTGGCGGGGTCCACCCCGGTCGGGCTGTCGGCCCCAGAGCGCGCCGGCTCCCGTGCAGCGCGTGTGGATGGGCTGCGCCCCGCGCCGTCTGGGTCCACACCTGGACTTCGGTCGGCCACGGGCTCAGCAGGAGGACTGGTCCCACCACGTGGCACCTCCGGAGACGCGGGGAATGCCGCTACGCGCCGAGCGACAGGGCTGTCAGCCTGGGATCGCGCGCGCCGATCATCCTGGGATCACACGCCTTCTCTGAAATCGCAGTTCTGCAGAAAATCTGCATGGGATCCAGCACGGTTTTCATCCTTATCTGCACACATAAAATCATAGCCAAATGCTGCATGTTTTTCATTAGTTTCTGAATTTTCTTCTGGACTAGACAAATGATCATGTTCTATTAATTCTCCCCCGTGATCAGTACGTGGAAAAGGATCCAAGAGAAGAGAAATTTCAGCTCGAAGAAGAGCTCCCGCAGTGGGATGAAGTTTGGTAAAAGGGAAAATAGTTTCATCAAAAATCACATCCCTAGAGATGTAGATGCGTCCAGTTGAAACCTCTAGACACTTGTATCCCTTATGGAGATTGCTATAGCCAAGGAAGACACATTGAGTGGAGCGAAACTCTAGTTTGTGGCGATTATATGGACGAAGATTTGGATAGCATGCACATCCAAAAACTTTGAGGGAATTGTAGTCTGGTTTTTGATGAAACAATCGTTCTAAGGGAGTTGTGTTTCCAATAACCACTAGTAGAAAACCGGGCAATAGCACCGGTTCGTAAGGCTCTTTAGTGCCGGTTTAGGAACCGGCACTATTATTTCGGCACTAAAGCCCCCCCCCCCTTTAGTACCGGTTCAGCATGAACCGGTGCTAAAGGGGTACCACGTGGCACGAGCCAGCTCCGGGGCCGGGAGCCCTTTAGTACCGGTTGGTAAAACCAACCGGTACTAAATGGTTTGGGGGTTTTTTGGTTTTATGATTTTTTCATTTAATTTTGTGTTTTCCATTTTAATTCTTTTTCGTTTGCTGATATTTTACGGTACTACACATTGTACATGTTATGCATATATATATATATATATATATATATATATATATATATATTCTAGTAGAACCAATCATATATATATCATCAATCATGTCTCACAAACCACCATATTAATTCACACATACACACATGTATAGCTATATACAATTTCTTCTACATATGCATATGTTGCCTTCGGAGCCAGTGGCATTAGCCTGATTGGTGCCTTCAGAGCACGATGACAATTGGAAGTGGTTCATGACTTGGTCGATGGGGGCGGTAGCGGGTAATAGTATTCTCCCTTCGGATTTATGACCTGGTCGAGCAAAAATCCCGCTATTTCCTCTTGAAGTGCTTGTACGCGCTCCGTTGGTAGGAGCTTGTCCCGCACCTCATTGAACTGTTAAGAAGGAGATCAATATGCATGTGTATTACTTGTGTGACTAGATATCGATAATGGTGTAAAAATTGTGAATAGTGTTCTGACAAACGTACCCATTCCTGTCTTTGAGATCTGCTCCTTTCGGACGCCATCATGCGAATGTTCTCGCAAACACAGTATGCACACAGATCAGTCCCCTGCGCCTGCTTTAGGGCCTTTATTACGAGAATAGAATTTAATTTGATCAGATAATAATTAATCAAGCATGATAATTAAAGAGATGGCAGCTAGCTAGCTAGCTAGTACTACTTAATTACTTACCTTGGATCGAAACCATTTCAGCTGTGGTTTCCATTCGCCTTCCGTGACGCTGATGAACCTTGCCCAAGCCCTGCCCGCCGACAAAGAAAATGAATAAAGGGGTTATTAAATAGTTCATATCATGAAATGACGAACTAAATAGGCCGAGATATGTAGTTATAAATAATGATTGAAATTACCTGTTGACTATCCCATACAAGATGTTGTAGTCACCTTTTGCTGTGAGTAGCGAGTCCAGTATTTAAACTGTTCCGGCGTCAACTTTAATGATACACAAGATCCAGTGAAATCTGCATGCACACACGTTTGCATGTCTTAATTAAGCGGGCATATGTAAGCAAAAACATGTAGCTAGCTAGTAGGCAAAAACAGAGAATTTGTAGTACAAGAAAGTGTGACTCACTCGAAGTTGTAAGGAAGTAGTATATCTTCATTGTATTTGAGGCGCTTGAAGAACTCTAGCATGCTGTCCTCTACCTCTTTTTCATAATATGGATCTAATTTCCATGTGTATTCATTAACGGTGTTTGGGTCAATGAACCCAATGCCATAGCGTCCACCTTTTCTCATTTCATACATCTTCATCCTGCATAATACCACAGAAAAGAATATAGTGAGGATAATTACACGTAATGATTGATCAAAAGGATCACTACAGCTAGCTTGAGACTTAAATTACAGAAAGAAATCACTTACAGACAATAGCAACTGACGATAGATTTGTCGAGTGCGTCTTGATTGTATAACTGAAACAGTTCAGAATACTCAACGGCCACAGCTTTCTCATGGTAGTAATCATCCTTCTTGACATACACCATGAGGGACTCTCGATCGGATCTCTTGCTAATGTCCATGTACCATTGATGCAATTCATACATTCTCGTTGGGAGCTTCTTGACATCTTCTGGCTCGACCAAAGGTTGGCCCCGGACAAATTTCCGTTTTATTTCCTCCTCTCTAATCGGAGGCATGTCCTCGATCTCGAGGAGTTGTCCAACAGTGATCTTGAGTTCTTCAGCCTGCATTATATGCTCCTGGGTTATTACCACATCGCCCACCTCGGGAACGTAAACTGTTTGGCCACAATAATATTGGGCGCGCGTACTGTCACGTGTTGTTGGCGGCACAACAAGCGAGGGGATCGATTGCGCCGCCTGTTTCCCTAGCTGGGCAACGGTTTTCCCGCATTTTTTGACAGCTGCTTGTTGTTTGCTCGAGCTCGAGCTCGCCTCCTTCTGTAGACGTTGTCGATGTAACTTCCTGATGTGGCGCTCATAGTCTGAGTCAACAGGCTTAGGAGCTGGTGGTTGAGCCATACGAATGAAGTGGTCAACTACTTCCACAGGCACTTTCTCCCTTGGCGGCGGTGGCGGTTTCGGTCCAAAATGGGCGTCGACTTCTGCCCGCACTATGGCATTGGTTTGCTCCTCGGTCCTATCGTAAGCCCTCACAGGAAGAGGAGTACTGAGGTTTGGACCATATTTATATCGCTTGCCTCCGCCTGTACTTCCTGTACTATGACCTCGACTCGTACCGCTACGCACCATAGCTGCGGGGTGTCTCTTCTGCGATTGCTGAGGCGGCGGAGACGGCTGACGGGGCTGAGTTGGACGAGGAGGAGTGGCCTGAAGCTGTGCCGGACTTGGAGGAGGAGTGGACGTCTGACGCTGTGTCGGACTTGGAGGAGGAGTGGCCTGACACTTTGCCGGACTTGGAGGAGGAGGAGTGGCCTCACGCATTGGTGGACTTGGAGGAGCGGGAGTCTGCTGACTCGGTGGCGGACTTCGACGAGGAGACGGGTGACGCGGTGTCGGTGGCCTTCGAAAAATGATGCAATCCTTTCTCCATAGGATAATACGATGTTTGGCATCTCCGAGTGTGTGCTCCTCGTCACCTCCAGGAATGTCAAGCTCTAGCCCCGAATATTGGTCCGCCACCTCATCAACCAAGACACGAGCATAGCCCGCTGGAATCGGGTTGCAATGGAAGGTTGCCTCGGGGGAATTTGAAAAAGCAACGGCGTCCGCCACCTTCATGGATATGTTCTTCATTTTGAAGTGTAGCTCGCAGTTAGTGTTCTCCGTGATGTCATCCACGGGGTATCTATCCAGCACTACTGCGTCGCCCGGGGCGGAACCCACGCTGCTTCTCGGCATGGATGGGGCGGTGGTATCCAAGGCTGGATCATCCGCTAGCTGCTGTAGCTGCTGAGACCCCCTTTGATGGCTAAGTGAGTCGATCTGCTCCTACTGCCGCTGGAATTTAGCTGCCAATTCCGCTTGACTTGCTTCTAGGCCTTGAAGGCGTTCATAGTCCCGCTTCCTCTGCTCCTCCTCCATCTTCCTCTTCTTGTCCTCCGCAATCTTCTTTCTCGCACGGGTTCTGTAGTCCGCGTTCCAGTCCGAAAACCCCTCATACCATGGAATAGCGCCCTTGCCTCGTGTTCTTCCCGGGTGTTCAGGACTTCCCAGGGCACGCGTAAGCTCGTCGTTCTCTCTGTTGGGCTGGAACACCCCCGATCGAGCCTCTTCTATTGCAACAAGTAGCGCATCGTCGGCTCCGTTCAGACATGCCTTCCTCGAAACATTGCCTGTCTTCGGGTCCAACTCCCCCCCATGCGCATAGAACCAAGTCCTGCACCTGGGGGGCCAGTTCTTAGTAACCGGAGTGACACTTGCATCCTCCATCTCTTTCTCAGACTTATCCCACTTAGGCATTGCCACCGCGTAGCCACCTGGCCCCAGCTTATGGAACTTATCCTTTTTTCGGCATTGGCCTTGTTTATTCTCGACCGTTCCTTAGCTAATTCTGAATCCTTGAATTTCACGAAATCGTCCCAATGAGCACTTTGATTCTCTAGTATCCCCTCGAATACTGGAGTCTTCCTTCCTCCCTTGACGTACTTCTCCCACGTCATTCTCTTGTGGTTCTTGAATGCAACCGCCATCTTCCTAAAAGCAGCGTCCTTGACTTTCCGCACATCTGCTTCTGTGATATTATCTGGTAGGGTGAAATGTTCCATGAGAGTATCCCAAAGCAGTTTTTTTTATTCTCGTCGACAAAAGTAACATCTGGACGTGGCTTTGCTGGCTTTCTCCATTCTTGAAGGGAGATCGGGAGTAGGTCCTTCACAAGAACTCCGCACTGACGAACGAACTTGTCCGCAATCTTCTTAGGCGCTAATGGTTCGCCATTAGGTTTGAATGCCTCGATATTGTACTTTACGCCCTCCTTCAACTTTTTGTTCGGGCCTCGTTTCGTCCTTTTGCCTGAAGATTTGCTCGATCCGGATGGCTGAAAGAAGAAAGATCGATTCGTTAATATATCTTCAACTCATTTAAAACATGCGATGATCACCAGATTCCTGCTTATATAAATATATATACCTCGCTGGTGTTTGTTGTTTCAGGATCAACATGTTCTTCGTCGTAGTTCATGACTTCATCTTCTCGGTCGTCGCGATCGAATATCATATCACCCTCTCCGGTGTTGTTTAGAAATTCGGAGCCGTCAAAATCTTCTTCATTCTGATCATCATCTGGCCCGCGTATGATATCGAACATGGTCTGTTCTCTCTCTCTGTCGGTATTGTCCGCCATAGCTTTTATTTAACTATGCCAAAAGAAATATAAAACAATTTAGTATAATCTCAAATAATAGATATAATCTCGAATACATCGTCTCGAATAATAGATATAATCTCGAATACATCGTCTCGAATAATAGATTAATCCAATACGTCGTCGAAATAATATCATCTCGAATATTATATATCAAATACATCACTAGCTAGCTAGCTAGCTAATACAGATCGAATACTATAGAGTAATCTAGGCCACTCGCGGTTCCTGAGGTGCGGGCGGTGGACACCCAAAGAGAAGGAACCATCACTGGATCATAGCTCGGGTGATCTCCCCAAAGAACCTGCCAGGTATTGGAGAACCTGACGTCCATAGCAGCCATGTAGCGATGGACGTGCTCGTCCTCCTCCCTGACACGGTGACGTACGACCTCCGGCGGGGCGGCTCCCTCGCACCGAAAGTGGCCCACGCGAATGCCACCAAAGGAGATGAGGGTCGACGACGGGACCCGGGGCCGGGTTCCTCACCAAGCGTCGCGCCCCTGAAGGTAGCACCTCCCAGTGCCAGCCCGGCGGAGCCCAGTCCCGGACATGGGTCCTCTGAAGTAGGACGTCGTTGCGAACGGGTCGACGGCGAGGATGCGGGCCGGGCATCGTCGACAACAAATACTATATGCAAATTAAATGTTACACTAATTATGCTATCATTGCATATGTCAAAATTCTATATGCTATTTCATACTAATTAAGCATCTAACACTAAAAACAGAAAAAACAACTTCTATACATCCATTAAAAACAGAAAAACAACATTATATAAAAAAATTCCATACTAATTAAACACTAATTATATCCGGGCTCACTAAAAACACTAAGCATCTAACACTAAGCATTGCATATGTCAAAATTCTATATGCTATTCCATACTAATTAAACACTAAGCATCTAACACTAAAAACAGAAAAACAACTTCTATGTGCGTGTGTGTGTGTTCATCATGCATGCTTGTGTGTGTATATGGGCTCGGGGGGGGGGGGCGGCGCCCATGGTGGCCACCGGGGGCGAGGGAGAGGGGTTAGAGGGGGAGAGCTCACAGCGGGGCGACGGCGACGGCGAGGCGACGGCCCGGGGCGGCGACGGGCCGGGGCGTGACGGGGGCGCGGCGACGCGGGGACGGCGCGAGGGACGGGCCCGGGCGGCGACGAAGACGAGGGCGGCGACGGCGACGGGGGCGGCGATGGGGATGAGGGCGGCGACGAGGATGGGGGTGGCGACAGCAACGGCGCGCGACGGGGGCGGCGTAGGACGGGGGCGGCGACGGCGTCGAACGATCGGGAAGAAACAGAGGGAGAATGAAATTTTGCGAAGTGCTGTATATATAGAAGCCACCTTTAGTACCGGTTGGAGCCACCAACCGGTACTAAAGGCCTGTTTTGGCCAGGCCAAGCAGCGGGAAGGGCAGGCCTTTAGTACCGGGTGGTGGTTCCAACCGGTACTAAAGACCCCCCCTTTAGTACCGGTTGGTGCCATGAACCGGTACTAAAGGGGGTGCGCTGGCGCAGGTGCGGTGCGCAAGTTTAGTCCCACATCGCTAGCCGAGGGGCGACCGCACTGGTTTATAAACCCCCGTGCGGTAGCTCTCTCGAGCTCCTCTCCAAAGCAGGCCTACTGGGCCTACATGTTCTATGCTGCCCTGTGGGGCCTATTGGGCTTGCGGGCCTGCATCCTGGCCCAATAACAGGTTGGGTTTCTAGTCGTATGCAGGCCGCTGTGGCCCAGTAGGTGGGCTTTTTTTCATTTAGTTTTTTCTTTTCTGCTTTATTTATTTTGTTTTATTTATTTTTAGTTGTTTTTTGCTGTATTTAGAGTTTCTTTGTGAATATTTTTGATAGTTTTTAGAAACTTTCAGTTAGTGCCGGTAGTTTTTAAATTTGAATAGTTTAAATTTTGAATTATTTGAAATTTGTGTGAATCACTAGTTTGTGAATAACTTAACTTTAAAAATATATTTTTCAGTGATTCTTTTTTATTATGTTTAATATTAGTGTGTTTTATCATTATATTCAATTTGGTAATGCTTAAGTTATTTAAAAAATGAAATGCCTTTGTAACGGATGAGTTTTTGTCCGAAACCCTGATACTTCGAAACAGATTGTCCATTTTGTACACGAGGTGCATCCAGTTTTTGCGGTAACTCTCTCTACTTTTTTGCACATGCTATGTGGGTGAAATTATGATACCATGCGAACTTTCATCCTTTTCTGAGTTCATTTGAAATGCTTTTCAATTTCAGGGTCATTTTGCTGAAAAAAAATCAGTAAATGCATGAAAGAATTTGCTTGCACATAAAATTTCTTCGCGTTTCAAATGCCAAAACACATAACTAGCTACCCAAACTATTACAGAGATTCCCTCCTGGGTGTGAAACACAGAAGAAAGTGATGATAGTTAAGCCGATCACATCCAGATCTTTGGGTGTGAAACTTTTTCTTCACGTGTGTCCCTTTGCGTCGTAGCCATGGAAAATCTTCATCATTTAACGGGATGCTCGGGTCAATATTCACTGTGAATGGAGCAATTTCATCAAACTTTTCATAATCTTCTGACTTGTCTGTCTTGTCATCCACTCCCACGATGTTTCTCTTCCCAGAAAGAACTATGTGCCGCTTTGGCTCATCGTACGATGCATTCGCTTCCTTATCTTTTCTTTTTCTTGGCTTGGTAGACATGTCCTTCACATAGAAAACCTGTGCCACATCATTGGCTAGGACGAATGGTTCGTCTGCATACGCAAGATTGTTGAGGTCCACTGTTGTCATTCCGTACTGCGGGTCTTCCGTTACCCCGCCTCGTGTCATATTGACCCATTTGCACCGAAACAAAGGGACCTTCAAACCACGTCGATAGTCAAGTTCCCATATGTCCTGTATATAACCATAATATGTTTCCTTTCCCGTCTTGGTTTCTGCATCAAAGCGGACACCACTGTTTTGGTTGGTGCTCTTCTTATCTTGGGCGATCGTGTAAAATGTATTACCATTTATCTCGTACCCTTTGAAAGTCATTATATTCGAAGATGGTAACTGGGACAGCAAGTACAGGTCATCTTCAATAGAGGTGTCATGCATGGTACGTGCTTGCAACCAGCTGGCGAAACTCCTGGTTTGTTCACGTGTAATCCAGTCATCAGACCGCTCCGGGTGTTTGGAGCGTAGCAAATTCTTGTGTTCATCCATATACGGAGCCACCAAGGCGGAATTCTGTAGAACTGTGTAGTGTGCTTCAGTGAGAGAATGTCCGTCCATACATATTATTTGTTCCCCTCCTAGCGTGCCTTTTCCATCCAGTCTGCCCTTATGCCGCGATTCAGGAACACCAATCGGCTTAAGGTCAGGAATAAAGTCAATACAAAACTCAATGACCTCCTCATTTTGACGGCCCTTGGAGATGCTTCCTTCTGGCCTAGCACGGTTATGAACATATTTCTTTAAGACTCCCATGAACCTCTCAAAGGGGAACATATTGTGTAGAAATACAGGACCCAAAACGTTAATCTCTTCGCATAGGTGAACTAGGACGTGCGTCATGATGTTGAAGAAGGATGGTGGGAACACCAACTCGAAACTGACAAGACATTGCACCAAATCATTCTGTAACCTTGGTATGATTTCTGGATCGATTACCTTCTGAGAGATTGCATTGAGAAATGCACATAGCTTCACAATGGCTAATCGAACGTTCTCCGGTAGAAGCCCCCTCAATGCAACCGGAAGCAGTTGCGTCATAATCACGTGGCAGTCATGAGACTTTAGGTTCTGGAACTTTTTCTCTGCCATGTTTATTATTCCCTTTATATTCGACGAGAAGCCAGACGGTACCTTAATACTGAGCAGGCATTCAAAGAAGATTTCCTTCTCTTCTTTGGTAAGAGCGTAGCTTGCATGACCCTGATGTATGCCGTCTTTTCCGTGCATACGTTGCTGGTCCTCCCGTGCCTCAGGTGTATCTTTTGTCTTCCCATACACGCCCAAGAAGCCAAGCAGGGTCACACAAAGATTCTTCGTCACGTGCATCACATCGATTGCGGAGCGGACCTCGAGGTCTTTCCAATAGGGCAGGTCCCAAAATATAGATTTCTTCTTCCACATGGGTGAGCGTCCGTCAGCGTCATTCGGAACAGGTTGTCCACCAGGACCCTTTCCAAAGACCACCTTCAAATCCTTGACCATATCATGTACATCAGCACCAGTACGGTGGCGAGGCTTCGTCCGGTGATCCGCCTCACCTTTGAAATGCTTGCCTTTCTTTCTTACGGGATGCCTGCTCGGAAGAAATCGACGATGTCCCAGGTACACATTCTTCTTACAATTAGCCAAATATATACTGTCGGTATCGTCCAAACAGTGCGTGCATGCGCGGTATCCCTTGTTTGTCTGTCCTGAAAGGTTACTGAGAGCAGGCCAATCATTGATGGTCACGAACAGCAATGCCTTTAGGTCAAATTCTTCCCCCATGTGCTCATCCCACGCACGTACACCTGTTCCATTCCACAGTTGTAAGAGTTCTTCAACTAATGGCCTTAGGTACACATCAATGTCGTTGCCGGGTTGCTTAGGGCCTTGGATGAGCACTGGCATCATAATGAACTTCCGCTTCATGCACAACCAAGGAGGAAGGTTATATAAACATAGAGTCACAGGCCAGGTGCTATGGTTGCTGCTCTGCTCCCCAAAAGGATTAATGCCATCTGCGCTTAGACCAAACCATACGCTCCTTGCGTCATCTGCAAACTCCTTCCCGTACTTTCTTTCGATTTTTCTCCACTGCGACCCGTCAGCGGGTACTCTCAACTTTCCGTCTTTCTTACGGTCTTCTCTGTGCCATCGCATCGCCTTGGCATGCTCTTTGTTTTGGAACAAACGTTTCAACCGTGGTATTATAGGAGCATACCACATCACCTTGGCAGGAATCTTCTTCCTGGGGCGCCGGCCCTCGACATCACCAGGGTCATCGCGGCAGATCTTATAGCGCAATGCACCACATACCGGGCAAGCGTTCAAATCCTCGTACTCACCGCGGTAGAGGATGCAATCATTAGGGCATGCATGTATCTTCTGCACCTCTAACCCTAGAGGGCAGACAGCCTTCTTTGCTTCGTATGTACTCTCGGGCAATTCGTTGTCCTTTGGAAGCATATCCTTTATCATTACCAGCAACTTTCCAAATCCCTTGTCAGATACACCATTCTCTGCCTTCCATTGCAGCAAATCCAGTGTGGTGCCCAGCTTTTTCTTGTCACCTACGCAATTCGGGTACAACAAT
This sequence comes from Triticum aestivum, assembly GCF_018294505.1. Taxonomy (NCBI): domain Eukaryota; kingdom Viridiplantae; phylum Streptophyta; class Magnoliopsida; order Poales; family Poaceae; genus Triticum; species Triticum aestivum. Next base: position 36,169,550 of record NC_057797.1, on the reverse strand, counting down.
TTTTTGTGATCCTCTAACATGCGCTGCAACTTCTTCTTCTCCAAATCACTTGCGCAGTTTCTCTTTGCATCGGCAATGGCCCGACCTAGATCATCAACGGGCTCATCTGATGCCTCTTCTTCAGCTTCTTCCCGCATTGCCGGCTCAGCTTCTTCCCGCATTACCGGCTCAGCTTCTTCCCCCATTGTTGTATCATCGTATTCAGGGAACCCATGGCCAGGATAGCTGTCGTCGTCCTCTTCTTCTTCATTGTCTTCCATCATAACCCCTCTTTCTCCGTGCTTGGTCCAAACATTATAATGGGGCATGAAACCGGACTTAAACAGGTGGACGTGAATGGTTCTTGACGTAGAGTAATTGTGACCATTCTTACAGCGAGCACATGGACAAGGCATAAAACCATCCGCCCGCTTGTTTGCCTCAGCCGCAAGCAGAAAAGTATGCACGCCCTCAACGAACTGGGGAGAGCATCGGTCATCGTACATCCATTGCCGGCTCATCTTCATTACACAACACCGAATAGACCAAATTAATACAAGTTCATACAATTAATACAAGTTCATACATAAAGTTCATACAACACTTAAATCCAACAAACAAATAACTCTCTAGCTAAAGCATTTAAATGCAACAACAAATATGATCAAGATCGCAACTAAGGTAACAATGGATCCAACAGCATAATGATACCAAGCCTCACTATCGATGGCATATTTTCTAATCTTTCTAATCTTCAAGCGCATTTTCTCCATCTTGATCTTGTGATCATCGACGACATCGGCAACATGCAACTCCAATTCCATCTTCTCCCCCTCAATTCTTTTCAATTTTTCTTTCAAGTACTCGTTTTCTCTTTCAACTAAATTTAACCTCTCGGCAATAGGGTCGGTTGGAATTTCCGGTTCACATACCTCCTAGAAAAAATTTCTATGTCAACTTGATGGGCATAATTTGTCATAAACACGAAATGCAACTAGTTTTAAAAGAGAATATACATACCACATCCGAATCATAACAAGGACTAGGGCCGACGGGGACGGATATCAAAACCATGGCACTATATGTATAACAAACAACGTACGGGTAAGATATTATACGAGTAACTATATATCCAAATCACACAAACATCAATTTTTATATAAAATTTCATGAACAAGAGGCTCACCACAAGGTGGTGCCGGCAACGGGACGGTGCGGGCGATCGACGGTGGCTACGATGGAGATTTAGAAGGCACTAAGTAAACCACACCTACATATGCAAACTAAGTGTTATTTTTGACCTCAAATTGCATATAAATCAAATACTAGCACATATATATATCCTCCCAAATTACTAAACTCAGAAATTAATCACTATATAAACCAATGCAAGAGCTAATCTAGCAATGAGAGATGAAAGGACAAAGTTGCTAACCTTTGTGATCATTTGAATGGATGAGGGCCTTCAAATCTTGACAAATTTTGGGCAAATTTTGTGATGAACTCGAGAGGAAGAAGGGAAGAACAGAGGAGAGGGAGAGGGGAAAGGGGGAAGAATAGAGTGCTGGTGGACAAAGGGTCTATGTAGGACGACCTTTAGTACCGGTTCATGCCAAGAACCGGTACTAAAGGGGCTGGAGGGGCCCCATTCTGACAACATCCTGCCACCACTCTCATTAGTACCGGTTCGTGGCACAAACCGGTGCTAAAGGTTCGCCACGAACCGGTACTAATGAAAGCGGCCCGGCTAGCCGTTGGAACCGGCACTAATGTATACATTAGTGCCGGCTCAAATACAAACCGGCACTAATGTGCTTCACGTTTGACCCTTTTTCTACTAGTGAACCTTACTAGGCAAACGATTGATAAGATATGTGGCGGCAATGAAAGCTTCATCCCAATATTTCAGAGGCATAGATGCATGAGCAAGAAGGGAAAGACCAACTTCAACAATGTGACGGTGTTTGCGTTCAGCAGAACCGTTCTGTTGGTGTGCATGTGGACACGAAACATGATGCTCAATGCCTATACTTCGAAAGAAAGAGTTGAGTTTCTCATACTCTCCTCCCTAGTCACTCTGGACTGTAATGATTTTCTTGTTAAATTGACGTTCAACAAATTTTTGGAATTCTTGGAAGATAGAGAAAACTTCAGATTTGAACTTAAGTAAGTATATCCATGTAAACTTACTATAATCATCAATGAAGCTAACATAATATTTCTTTCTTCCAAAGGAATCTCTGGCATGACCCCATACATCATTGAATATCAGTTCCAACGGAGCATGAGACACACTATTTGATCTAGGATAGGGGAGTTGGTGACTCTTGGCACATTGACAAGCATCACAAACAGACTCTTTATTCTCACGACTAGACAATTGAAGATTGCCTTTATTCACTACTTGATCAACTATTTTTAATAAAGGATGACCTAATCTTTGATGCCACCTCTCTAAGGACGGCTTGACGACGGAGTAGACTTGGCGATGATGCTTGCGGGTAAAAGCTCTGGATGTGATAGGATATAGACCACCGACGCATCTACCGTGATGGAGGAGCTCCCTCGTTGCCCGATCCTTAATGAAAAAAAATACTTGGGATGAGTTTCAAAAAAGATGTTATTATCAGCGGACAAACGAGACATGGAAGCAAGGTTTTTGTTGGCTTGAGGAACATGAAGGACATCCTTTAGAAGAAGATCATGTTTAACATTAGGGAAATTAATAGAGGATTGACCAATGTGACATATGTCCATACCTCCTCCACTTGCATCGGTGTTTATCTGATCATTGCCATAGTATCTTTCTCGGTTTGCAAGCTTCTCCAACTCGCTGGTGACATGATCTGTGGCTCCAGAATCCGCATACCAGATGGTGTCCCCAGCTTCTTCTTGCTCTCTGATGGCTGCAGCTATGTGGCGCTCTTCGGGCACGTAATCTTCATCGTAGCGGTGCCAACAATCTTTCACCTCATGCCCTGACTTTTTGCAGAGCTGGCAACGTGGCCTGTTGTTGGAGTAGGAGGCGCCGGAGGGGCATGGGCCAGAGTTGTTGGCGCGCCCACGCCCGCCATTGTTGCCATTGCCGCGCCCGCGCCCTTGGTGACCGCGGTGACCACGGCCTCGGCCTCTAGTGCCGCGACCACGTGAGACAGAATTAACCAATGACTGACGGAGATTGTTACCTTGTAGCAGATTCATACGAGCTTCAAAGCTTAGCAACTGGTTGTAAAGCCCCTGGACGGTCACCGGCTCGATACGTGCAACCAGGGCTGAGATCACCGAGCTATATTCGATGTCCAGCCCTTTGAGCACATATGAAGTTATCTCTCCTTCAGAGAGGGGATCACCGGTGCAGGCGATCTCATCAGCGAACACCTTGATCTTCGCTAGATATTCCGGCATGCCCATGTTTCCTTTGTGCAGATTGGCGAGGGCGATGCGGGTGTTGACGATCTGTGCTTGCGTCTGGGCAGCAAAGGAGGAGTGGATGGCACTCCACACCTCGGCCGACGTCTGAAGAGTAGCTACCTGCGCAAGAATCTCACGTGACAGAGACCCCATAAGGTATCCTTGTACCTGTTGCTGCTGGGCATACCAGATCGGCCGGGCATAGTTGAAGACTTGCTCTTCTTTCCCATCCTTGGTGATGGTGATGGTAGGAGGAGGCGCCAGGCTTGCGGTGTCCAGGAAGTGCTCCATCTGTGCTCCCTTTATTTGGGGTAGCACGATGGCCTTCCAGAGGAGGAAGTTCGTCCTCGTGAGCTTCTCAGATGGAGGAGACCCGAGAGAGGAGACACTGCTAAAGGTGGAGGAAGATGCATAGGTGGATGGTGCGGATTGGGTGGACAGGGTACTCATGGTGGAACCGATCAGGGCGGTGTTGGTGGCGGCGATGGTGGAAGCAGCGGTGCTCGAGTTGGTGCCTGACATGATTTCTCTCGATGCCTCTCTCTCTGGATAGGTTTCAGATTTCTCTCTCGATCAACTAGATCGATATCTTAAGAAAGCTAGACGTATGAGAGGAAGGGCTATGATGACCATGTAAGATTTGATGAGAAGAGTTAAACCCTTTGCTCGGGCTGCATGTATATTTATGGAAAGATTGTCGTGGCTTACAAGGTATGGAATATCGCTAGGATGCTTCCAGAATACATCAAGAGAGATATGACTTGGAGAGGAAGAACAGAACAGAAGAAGAGATAGGAACAGAATACATTTTAAACAGACAGCTATCTCTACAATCTCTATTCTAACAGCACTGGCTCAAGCTGCTGCACTTCCACGTCGACTCCATGATCCCGTCCACGGACATCGTCTTCAAGGCGGCCAGCGAGGCCGCCGGGATCTACTGCGCACTCGTGAACGACTTTGGCGCGGAGGCAATGACCACGCTGGACTGCGGCGGCAGACTCGGTGTCGACTATGACGGGACACGATCGGGCAACTCCGACATGCCGGTGGCGTACGGGCTGGAGGAGTACGCGTCCAGCATCGTGCAGGCGGTGAGGCTCAAGTGTGACGACAACGGCGTTCCCACCCCGTGCTCTGCATGGAGAGCGGCCGCGCCATAGCGTCGCACCACTCCATGATCATCCTCGAGGCGCTCTCCGCGATCCCCGAGCCGAGAGATGACAGCGAGACCACCGAGCAGCTGCACGCCAAGATCCATGAGCTGGCCACGAAGCAGCAGCCGAGGGCGCTATCGAATTTGAAGGGTGGCGTGGCAGCGGGCATGTCCTCCTCCCATGCCTTGGACATCAAGAAGCAGGGCATCGAGATGTACAAGCTGGGGAAGAAGCTGTCCAAGAGCGTCATGGCTGACGCCACCATCATCTATAACTATCACATGAATGGCTGTCCCACATGAACCTGTCCGTCTTCTCGCTGGTCCCCGACTTCTGGGGCATCCAGCAGCTGCTCCCAATGATGCCAGTGAGCCGGCTCCACGAGAGGCCGACCTGCATGGCCACGCTCGTCGACCTCAAGATGGCAACGGGGACGAAATCCACCGGGTTTTGCTTGCCCAAACCTATCCTCACGAGAAAATCACAAACCCGTCCCCGTCCCCATCAACATGCGCGGGGTTAAGTTTTTGCCCGTCCCCTAAATCCGTTGGGTTTTCAAAACCCACGGGAAACCCGTCCCACGAGTAGTCAATGAAAACAACAATATTTGAAAGAAAAACATGAGCATATTACAGCAGCAGGCGACGGCTCGGGGACCTAGGTTTAGGTTTAGGTGTTGTGTTGGGCGGGAGGGAGAGGCTTGAAGAGCGAGCGACACTGTAGCGACCGAGCATGGGTTGGTTTGTACTTCAGGGCCTCGACGCTATGGGGCTCAGCTGCTTGGGCAATGTGGCTTTGGGCCAGTTGAGTCAAGATGGATAGGTGCATGCTAAATAACGTATTTTGGCGGGTTTTGTCGGATTTCGGGTTCGGGTAGTACTCAAACGGGTTTAAATCCGCGAAACATATCGGGTTTTATAATGTACCCACGAGCAGCCTCGCGGGGATAGAAAGTCGCCCATCCCCGTCCTCTAATAGGATAAAAACCCGCGGGGACGCGGGTTTCGAGGTCCCATTGCCATCTTGACATTGACCTCACCCGCGACAGCGATGGGAAGATCGAGAAGTTCATCGGCGGCGCCGAGACGCTGCCTCTGCACTCGCTGGACCCCGCCGTGTCTGGCCATGGCGGCGGCGGCCACTACGTGGCCGTGTTCCTCTCCAGCACGTACCAGGAGGCGTTGTCCTCTAAGCACAACCTGTTTGGCGGTCCGAGCCTGGTGCGCGTGCTTGGCGACGACGACGGTGAGTTCATACTTGACACAGTTGACTTGGGGCCGGTGACGGAGGAGCTCATTGGCACCATGAGGTACAACGTCAAGGAGGACATCGGCGGCGTGATCGAGGAGAGGGCAAGGAAGAAGCAGGTGTGGGAAATGGTGGGAGCGCTCGTGGAGAATGGGCTCAACACCATGCCGTACCTCGTCAACTATCAGCCCCCACCAACCGCCTAGTTAATTGATGCTTGCTATCATGCAAAATAAAAATAAAAATTGATGCTTTCTTCAATTTATTGTGGTTGGTTGCAATTATATTTGCGATATGCAGAATAAAGTTTCCGCACTACCAGAATAAACTCTTGGAGATTTCCTGAAAATGCACACCTACCTGTATATACTGTATCATATATATCCCATAGTTAGATTCACATCTAAACCTAGAGCTTCTCAGCGATTTTGGCTTCTGGGCCGTTGGATCTGCGTCCTGATGCGTTTTGGACCATTGGATCTACCCCTGGATGACTTGAGCCGTTGGATAAAATTTGGAACCGGAACAATGAAGAGTCCTTTTTTCCTCCTACCTCAGAATATTAGTCCTCTCTCCCTGACTCGTTGGGCGTGCGGCTGGTGGGCCACCTCTGTCTGCGACTGTGGGTGCGCAGAGGTCCGGTGTGGTTGGCCCATGGTCAAAACTGCATGCCACCGCCTGTAATTCCTTGATGCCGCCGAGGGCATTAGTGGTATTTCGCGTCCTTGCTCTTGTGTGGCGATCTGTGGGTGGGTCGTGTCTGTGTAAAGGAGAGGATGGCATCGATTGGGTGAAAACCCTAGCCTCCATCCCTATTGCGCGCCTTCCCTGCGCTCTTGCAGCCGCCGCCGCACTCCCGTTTGGTCTCTTCTCCCGTCGTCGAGCTCGCCTCCGCCGTTGCTCTCCCAGTCCCTCTCGTGCGGCCAGCCCCTCCTCCTCCCTGGACAAGGCAGCCGCGAGTGGCAGCATAGGAGCAAGGCTGGGGACCGGGTCTCCTTGAGCATGCCCCGGCGGCCTCTGATTCATCTTCTCGACCGATAGCCACCTCTGCGCGTGGGACGACCTGTGTGTCGCCACGTCACCAGCGACACAGGGCCAAAGGCGACAGCCGCGCCTCGCCATCATGGGGGACCATCGGCCGCCGAGACGGCCATCAACGTCACCATTGTTGTTGTCCTTTAGGTGTTCTTTCTCTCGATCTCGTATGGACCTAGGGAAACGTTCATTTTAGACCAACTGATCTCACAGACTTTTAAGCCGGGTCCATCGCTCTCCACGTGGCTGTGGCCCACGTCTCCCTCTCCAGAAGCGTCACGGGCCTTCCCATCTCCCCTGATTTCTTTTCCTTCCTCATCTCCTCCATTTTATCTCTTTCACTCTCTCCCTCTCTTGTGGTTTTCTCGTTACAGACTCCACCACCGTAAAGCTGTGACTCACCACGCTTGGCGCCAGGCCGCCGGCAGCTGCTTCAAGCATGACACCACTGCAGCCGCTACTGCTGCAGCCACCTTTGTCTCTCTTCCACCCCCGCTTCTCTCTTTCTCTAGATGCAAGAACACCACCAATGCAGCATCCAACAGGTGCCAACAGCTGCAACTGCGGATCTCGCCGACGACAGGTTGTTTCTATGCAACGCACGTGATGCTACTTCATGTGGACCTCGTGGCCGGCGCAGCTGCAATGCAACGGGCTCTGTTGCTACGACCCGGATCTCGTCGCCGGCGGGTTGCTTCTATACAACGTAGACGAGCTGTGATCTCGTCGACGGCGGAGCTGCAATGTAACACCACTGCTGCTGCGACCTGGATCTCGCTGGTGGTGGAGTTGCAGTGCAACGCCCGTCGTGCTGCGACCCGGGTCTCATCGCCGGCGGAGCTGCAAAGCAGAACACATGGTGCTGCAACCCAGGTGTTGTCGCCGACGAAGCTGCAATGTTGTGCACCTAGTCCTGCGACCCGGGTGTCGTCCGAGGCGGATGCTGTAATACAGCGTGAGTGTGGTGCTACAATCAGCAGGTCTCGCCGGTGGGTGTGGTCGCAGCAGCCACATGTGTTTCGAGGGGACGAGCAATTGCTTTGTGGGGGCTGCTGTAAGGCGGCGATGGTTCGTGGCCGCCGTGGCTACGCGAGACGGAGGATGCAGCTGCTTCCTGACTGCTTCCTGGCCCAAGACCTTCTTTGCAGCAGCAGCACCACCACCATCGTTAGATGCAGTGAAGACCAGTAGCAGCAGAGGAGGCGTGCAACCAGCCATCTCCGGCGAGCTCACTCCCCTGCACCAGCAGAAGCACCGCAAAACGGCAACTGCAACATCAATTTCTACGGCGGTAGTAAAGCGACGACCTTTCCTTCCCCTCTTCCAGGCTTGCAGTGCTTTAATTTTCCCGTGGCTAGCTTGTTTGGGTCTGGGGTTGCTCATATCCATGTACGTTGGGACTTTTTGCTTGATTGTCATAGGAAGCGTGGGTTTAGTCCTAAGTGGTGCAGATGGGTCTCTCAATGTCACACCCTAGCTAGTTTATGCATTAGAGTGTGCATCATGTTTACCTTCATCAGAAAATTGAAATGGGGAAAGCAGAACCCCCAGCACCCCCCCTGAAATCAACTAGGGTTTACTAAAAATAAATTCAATGAACCTGAAATGCCCTTCAAAAATGTTCACCCTCTTTGCCTTGGGTTAGAACCCTTGGGAAAAATGGTGCATATATTTTTAGGTCAACAAAAGGGGCATTGATTTAATTCATAAATATTTGAATTTGGGCATTTAAATACTATTAAATAATTCAAATGCTCAAATAATGTTGGAACTATTTTTTGGGCCACTGAAATATTTCAGTAAGTGTCCATAAATATTTTCAGGATTTTATAAAATGATTTAGTATTTAAACTAAATCAAAACAGAATAACAGAAATAGAAAAACACAAAAAAATAAAGAGGGAAAGGCCATGGGCCACTTACCTGGCCCATCTCCAGCTGGCGGCCCAGCCCACCCCGCTGCCTCCTGTCGTCCCCCTCCTCGGACAGAAGGACGCGGGCGTGTGCCCGGCGCTCGCCGGCACGCGCGCGCGCCACCTCCCCCCTGCGCGCCACCTCCTGCTTCCGGGCTCCCTCCCAATGCCACGGAGACGGCCACGCACCCCCTGGCCCTCTCATTCCCCTCCCCCGTGCTCATCCCCTCCTCTGGCTCTCCCCCTCTCTTCCACAGAACGCGGCCGTCGCCGCCGACGAGAACCACCACGGCCACAGCCACCCCCTCGCCCCTCGGTTGTGCCCACGAGCTCCGCAACGTCGTCCTCGACCCCCTCACCGAACCACGCCCCGCCGGAAGCCCTGCATCGTCGACTTCGAGCTCTTCTTCAACCTCGGCCGCCCGAGCTCCTCGCCATCAATTCGCGCTGTCAAGGTCGCCCCCGAGCCCGCTAGCCACCCCTACGGCACCACTGTGAGCTCCCGGTCCTTTTCCCCTTAGCCACGCCGTCGATTTCGCCCCGTAGCCGTTGCCCCGCGAGCACCCGAAGCTCGCCGCCGTTGAGCCTCGACACCGTCGTGGCTACGGCCGTGCAAGCCCACGTCCGAGCGCACCACTGTCTTCAACGCATCCCCAGGAGCCTAACGCAACCACCCATTCGACCTGCCGTGCCCCCTAGCGCTAACCCGCACCAGCCCCTAACTCCGGCCACCGCCGCGAGCTTGCCTCCGACGAGCTCGGGCCATCTCAGCCCCTGCCGTGTCCACAGATGGATGCGGGCGAGTCCCAGCTCCGCGTAGATGCCCTCCGCTGGCCATTTGGTCGCCGGAGGAGGATTTCCGAGCCCCTCCGCCGTCTCTGGCCTTGCCGGCGACGAGCCGAAGTCAACTCCGGCGTGTTTTGACCCCGGGTCGGCTGGGTTGACTCCCCCCCTGACTCACTGACGTGTGGGCCCAGGCGCCTGCTTAATTAATGTTAGTTAATTAGTGTTAATAAAATTAGCTAATTAGTGAGCCACTGACATGCGGGCCCCGCCCGGCTAACTAAGTTAGTTAGGGTTAACTAACTTGGTTAGTTGATTGTGTCACTGACCAGTGGACCCCACTGGTCAGGTTTGACCTGGAGGCGCCCAGTTGACCTGCTGACATCAGGGTGATGTCATGCTGACGCAATAACTCCTTTTCTGGATTTAATTTTATATAGAAAATTCCAGAAAATTGCCTAAACTTCAAAAATTCATAGAAATTCAACCATAACTCCAAATGAGACAAATTATATATGAAAAATTATCAGAAAAATTCAAGGAATCCATCTGTACCATTTTCATGCATGTTTGAACAATGTTTGTCCTCTGTTTTGGACAAAACAAATAAAGGGCATTTAAATAATCATATATGGGGTTGGAATTTGAATCTTGTACTCAAACCAACTTCATTTAAATCATAGCTAGTTGCATTAGCTCAAGACACATCCATATTGCCATGTCATAGCATGCATCATATTGTTGCATATCGTCATGTGTTGATTGTGCTCGGTTGTGTTATTCGTGGTAGGTTCTGCCTCCGAGGATATTCACGAGTATCCAACTGAAGGGCAGTATCCCGTTACCACTCCATCAGGCAAGCAACCATTGATCATTCCGATACAACCCATGTTCTCGCTCCTGCTCTTGTTTACTGCATTAAGACAACACGATTCAAACTGCTGTGTGCTACGGTAGTTGAACCCTTATCCTCTGCATGACCTGTCATTGCCACAGTAACTAGATGAAACCCACTAGCATGTGTAGGAGTTGATTGAGCCATGTTTTGTGATTCCTACCTTGCTATGCCTGCTATGCTTAGAGTTGTGTCAGGTCTGGTTCATCTGGGTGATGGGCTAGAGTGAAATGCTTGTGCCAGTAATATGTGGGATGTGTTGAACATGTTTTGGTAAAGGTATCGATGAGAGGCCATGTAGGAGTACATGGTGGGTTGTTTCATTGAGGCCGTCCATAAGAACTGAGATCTGTATGTGTGATTTAAGATGCAGTTACTACCGTACATTGGGCCCGAAACAATGGACCCTCTCGGCTTCTTAGCCACCCTAGTACTCTGTCCAGGAGTTGCAAATAGTTTCTGGTGTTTGTAGGATATGTGTTGGCGGCCGTGCGTAGCGCTGACCCTAGGGGTGGGCTACGTTGCGGTAGATACACCGTGGCACGGTGTACCGAGTCACCCGTTTGGTGTCTCGGGAACCCTGTTCACATCGTTCGTGGGCCGTATGTGGAAACCTCGGCCGGACTCCCTGCGGATGGAACCTGGATAGGCGATAACCTGGACTAGGGGCTTAGGTGTTTAGGTAGGCCGTGGCCGACACCCTCGCTGGGCTTCCGCTTGAAGGTTGCCGAGTACATGTCGTGTAGACGGCGGTAAGCGGTGAAAGCGTGTATGACGAAGTACACCCCTGCAGGGTATAAAACTATTCGAATAGCCGCGTCCGCGGTAAAGGACTACTTGGTTGCCTATACAGTTCATAGACAAGTTAATGGATACTACTAAAAGACTCAAGATAAGTGTGAGTACCGAGGATGGCCCCCTCGCAGGATACGAGGGAGGATCCACGGTGGAGTATTGTGATGGTGAGTAGTGGACTCGTGTGCGAAAACTATTTTGCTAAAAGATTCCGTAGGATAGCTTAGCCAAGAGTCAAAGCTGGCTTGCTGCATAAACCCCACCACCTTCTTGAGAATGAGCATGTATAGTAGGTTCTGATGTAAGACTTGCTGAGTACCTTTGTACTCATGTTTGCTTATTTATTGTTTTCAGACGACAACACTGCCCCCTCCGATGGGTTTTACGTAGACCTTGACGTCGACGAGTGACTAGCCACCCAGGTGGTGATCCAGGCCATGGAGGGCCCTATGTAGATAGACAGGCTTCGAGAAGCCTTCTTTCTTTCTAGAGTCTGTACTCAGACTAGTTGCTTCCGCATGTGCTTGTATGACTGTATGACTTGAGTGTCGGGTCATGTGACCCCTACCTGTATGGATATGTTATGTATGGCTCCCTGGAGCCTTTAAATAAAGTACTTGAGTTGTAGAGTTTTGTTGTGATGCCATGTTGTATGTACTCATATCGGGCATATTGTGTGTATGATTGAAATGCTTGGTATGAGTGGGATCCGACAATCTAGTTGTTTGTCCTTCGCAGCCTTTCTTATGGGGAAATGTAGTCTAGTGCTCCTCGAGCCATAGTAGTCCGCTACAGCCCGGTTCACCGGAGTCCTGCTAGCCCAGCACTACTGTTCAGGACACTTGACTGGCCGGCATGTGTTTCACTTCGTCCCTATGTCTGTCCCTTCGGGGAAATGTCACGCGGTGATCTCCGGAGTCCTGTCTAGCCTGCTACAGCCCGGGATCCCCGGAGTCCTGTTAGCCCAGTGCTACAGCCCGGAATCACTCGTTGATGACCGACATGTTCGATGTGATTCATGTATGCCTGTCTCCATAGGTCTGTGCCGCTTTGGGTTCACGACTAGCCATGTCGGCCCGGGTTCTCGGTCATATGGATGCTAGCGACATTGTCATATACGCGAGCCAAAAGGCGCAAACGGTCCCGGGCCATGGTAAGGCGACACCCGTGGGATACCGTGCGTGAGGCCGCAAAGTGATATGAGGTGTTACCGGCTAGATCGATGTGGCTTAGAATCGGGGTCCTGACAGCGTTGGCATCAGAGCCGGACTGCCTGTAGGTTCGCTCAGCCAAACTAGTCGATGTCGAGTCTAGAAATGCTTTAGTTATATGTAAGGGAATTGATTGTGGGAGGGGACGTAAGGTTCTTTTACTCCTTTACCCTATGCTTCTGATCTGAGTCATTCTCTTCTCATTCAACGTGGGTTAAGGACTAGGCTCTCTTCTTCTATCAGGTTCACGTGTTACTAATCCGTAGTAGTTCATAGGATTATTGCTACGAGTTCCAGTCCAGTTTCTACTATTTTAGTACGTTGCTATTTGAATCAGAACCTTGATATGATGCTGTTGAGCGGTATTGTGAACTGTTGTGGATGTCTCAAATCTTTTTCTGAGCATTTACAGCCGTTATGCTGCCCAATTTTCCCTAGGAATTCTGATGTCTTTGTCTTGTGGTTCGGCCCTGACTAGGTGCCTCGACGTGCCCGGTCATACTGCTATGTTGGTCCGGGTCATGATCGAGACAGGATACCGTTGGTATCCCGAATACACTGTTGAAGAGCAGTTCCGCGTCTTTAATCAAAGCCAATATTTCTGCACCGTCAGGATATTTCCTTCCTATCCTGGATCTACCGAGCCCCTTCACTGTTCCTATGGACTCGGAGTTACCATTGAGATGGCTGTGCAGGATGCTGCCTATTCCATGATGACCATCTTGCGAGTCCGGACTGGCCTGCTTCGGAACACTGACTTCCGTTACATGTCGGCTTCACTTCCAGGAGCGCAGGGGTATCTTCAGGCTATCTATGCTGACTCCACTCAGGAGGACTCATTAACTCGTACCACCGCTGAGATGCTCGAAGATAAGGACCGAGAGAATCGGGCCTTGAGGCTGGAGCTCTTTAATACCCGTGCTGATCATTGGGCCACATTGACTCGGTTTGCACCCGCGGTGCAAGCTGGATGTATGGATACCAGGGATCTGTATCCTGTGAGAGCAGCTCTGCCAGACATGGTGGATTGGCGTGATGTGGGAGGCATCACCCCACCCCTTGGTCCCCGCAGGCCACCGTTTGTTGGTCCAAGACCTCATCCTAGCCCCTATGGTCCACAGGCTCCTCAGGACCGTCTGTTTCCGGATGATCACGTTGAACTTCCAGGCTATGGAGGTGACTTCTATGAGGACTACTACGGAGCTATCTGAGTTAGTAGTAGTACCACTAGTATTGTAGTAGTTGTATCTCCACTGTCCTGTGTGACTTGTGGAATACGACTTGGTGTGTAATCGATTCCGGAGGTGTAGACAAATAATGTATAGGGACTCGGAATGCCTCCGATGAGATGTAACGTCTACCTTCATAGTTGTACTGTAGCATGGGCTTGTACTAAACTATGTATGACGAGTATGACCGTTGGTGTATATATGGCAGTTTTATATTACCATGGCATATGAATGAGCATCTCTGCATTCCGCGTTATCCTTACATTCTGCACTTCCTTGTTAAGTTGGAGCCATCCTTGTCTAAACCGTTGTCTTGTTTCCTCCTAGGATGGTCAACACCCGCGGCAACCCTGCTTCCCCGGAGCGGGGGGAAGCCAATGCAGCTAGAGGTGAAAATTTGCCTCACCCGCCTTCCCTGGCCGAAGTGATGCTGGAGGCGGAAAGGAACAAGCGTGAGACCAACCGCCTGCTGGAGCGGATTGAGCAGAACACTGCACGCCACCCACGAAATGACTTGGTGTCAATCAACGACTTTATCAAGCTGTACCCACCAAAGTTTAACCATTCCGTCGAGCCCCTCGACGCGGATGATTGGCTTCGCAGCATCACCCACAAGCTACGTTCTGCCAACGTAGCTGAAGCCGACAAGGTTACCTATGCTGCTTATCATCTCGAGGGCCCCGCTAGCCATTGGTGGGAAAACTACGAAGCTATGCGCCCGGTCGGCCAAATCACTACCTGGGCTGAGTTCAGCGAGGCTTTCCGTGAGCATCACATTCCGGAAGGTCTCATGGATCGCAAGAGGGAGGAGTTCTGCAACTTCACCCAAGGAAGGCTGACTGTGGATGCATATAGCCGAGAATTTGGGAACCTGGCACGCTATGCTCCTGAAGAGGTTTCTACTGACGCCAAGAAGCAGGCAAGGTTCCGCAAGGGACTTAGCCCTGAGCTTCGCCGCGATCTCCGTCTGCACGAGTGCACATCCTTCCAGAAGCTGGTCAATAAAGCTATCAGTGCTGAGACAGGCCAGACTGATTATGACGCTTCACGCAAGCACTCTCGTGATTTTGGGTCTTCATCCGGCTCTGGAGCTCAGAAGCGCCGGGTGTGGATTCCAAGCACCGCACTGCCACCCAGATTCACCCCGAGGCCATCCTTTGAGGCGCCTCGTCCCAACCAGCAATTTGCACCGCCCAAGCCCTATGGTGGCCCCGCTGCTAATGTTGCTCCACGCCCCACTGTGGTAACATGCTTCAAGTGTGGAGAACCGGGTCACTATAGTCGAGAGTGTCCCCAGAACAACCCCAATCAAGCTGGAAAGTCCGTTGGCCGTGGTAAGCCCGCGGGAAAGACTTTCTACGCCAAGCCGGCCACTACTGCACGTGGCCATGTCAACTATGTTTCAGCCGAAGAGGCTCATGAGGATCCCAACGTCGTCCTTGGTACGCTCCTTGTTAACTGCCATCCGGCATCTGTTCTTTTCGATACTGGAGCATCTCATTCATTCATATCCGAGAATTATGCTCGGTTGCATAACACGACATTCTGTGACATGCCCACTTCCATGGTAATTCAAACTCCGGGTTCCAAATGGCAAACTTCTAGGGTAAGCCATGGGAACGAAATTCTTGTCGATAGGCTTGTTTTCCTTGCATCTTTAATAGCTCTCAAGTCCTCCGACATAAACATCATCTTGGGTATGGACTGGATGTCGGCTCATTATGCCAAGATCGATTGTGCCACTAGAACCGTTCAACTTACTCATCCCTCGGGCAAGACAGTTAATGTCTTAACTCGAGTGGCCAAGCGCCAACTTTACTCTCTCAATGCCAACCCTCTTCCAGACCTTGAGGACGTTCCGGTAGTCCGAGACTTCCCGGATGTGTTTCCGGAAGAACTGCCAGGTGTTCCACCTGACCGGGATGTCGAGTTTGTGATAGACCTTGTTCCAGGAACCGTTCCAATTGCTAGAAGACCCTACAAGATGGCACCCTTAGAACTAGCCGAGCTTAAGAACCAACTCGATGAGTCCTTGAACAAAGGGTTCATCCGTCCTAGCTCCTCTCCTTGGGCTTGCCCCGTCCTCTTCGTCAAGAAGAAGGATGGAACGGATCGAATGGTTGTGGATTACCGACCTGTCAATCTGGTCACCATCAAGAACAAATACCCGCTTCCCAGGATCAACGACCTGTATGATCAGCTCGCTGGATCCTCAGTCTTCTCCAAGATGGATTTGAGGTTGGGCTACCATCAAATCAAAATCAGAAACGGGGACATTCCCAAAACGGCTTTTGTTACTCGTTATGGCCAATACGAGTACACCGTCATGTCCTTCGGTTTAACCAATGCCCCGGCCACTTTCTCCCGGTTAATGAACTCGGTTTTCATGGAGTACTTGGACAAATTCGTCGTAGTATACCTCGATGACATACTCATCTACTCCAAGAATGAAGAGGAACATGCCGAACATCTAAGGCTGGTATTGATGAAACTTCGAGAGCATCGCCTTTATGCCAAATTCTCCAAGTGTGAATTTTGGTTGTCAGAAGTGACCTATCTAGGCCATGTAATCTCTGGTAAGGGTATTGCTGTCAATCCCGAGCGAGTTCAAGCCGTCCTTGATTGGACTCCACCTGAAACGGTCAAGCAAGTTCGGAGTTTCCTTGGCCTAGCGAGCTATTGCCGCCGCTTCGTCGAGAATTTCTCCAAGGTTGCTAAACCTCTAACTGAACTCCTCAAGAAAGATAAAAAGTTCGAGTGGACTCCACAGTGCGAGTTCAGTTTTCAGGAACTGAAAAGACGCCTGACATCTGCTCCCGTACTGGTACCACCAGATTTCTCCAAGGACTTTATTATCTATTGCGACGCCTCGCGACAAGGACTAGGTTGCATACTCATGCAAGATCGTCAGGTAATTGCCTATGCTTCACGGCAATTACACCCACATGAGGAAAATTATCCCACACATGATCTAGAGCTTGCAGCTGTAGTCCATGCACTCAAAACCTGGCGACATTACCTCCTCGGTAATCGTTGCGAGATCTTCACCGATCACCAAAGCTTGAAATATATCTTCACCCAACCAGATTTGAATCTCAGGCAAAGACGTTGGGTCGAGTTGATCTCGGATTATGACTTAGGAATAACTTACACCCCTGGCAAAGCCAATGTCATGGCCGATGCATTAAGTCGTAAGTCCTACTGTAACAACCTGATGTTACAACAAAGTCAACCACTTCTCCATGAGGAATTTCGCAAGCTTAATCTTCACATTGTTCCTCAAGGATTCCTATCCACCCTGGTAGCGGAACCTACCCTTACGGATCAGGTCATCAAGGCACAGAAGATAGATCCGGGAATTTCCCGTATCAAGAGAAACGTTAAGAAAGGAGTCGTGAATTGTTTTTCCATTGATGATCAAGGTGTTGTATACTTTGGGAATCGCCTAGTGGTTCCGGAGGCGCGAAACCTGAGGCGACTGATCCTTAAGGAAGCTCATGAATCCCCTCTCACCATTCATCCCGGTGGTACCAAAATGTATCAAGACCTACGCCAGAGGTTTTGGTGGACTAGGATGAAGAGAGAAATCGCTCAATACATTGCTAATTGCGACGTTTGTCGTCGTGTTAAAGCAGAGCATCAACGGCCTGCTGGCACCCTTCAACCTTTGGCTATTCCTGAATGGAAATGGGACAAAATCAGTATGGATTTCATCACTGGGTTTCCCAGGACCAAGAGGGGGAATAATGCCATCTTCGTCGTGATCGACCGTCTTTCCAAAGTAGCCCATTTTCTACCTGTTCGTGAGAGTATCACCGCTAGCCAGCTAGCTGACCTATACATCTCCCGAATAGTGTCTCTTCATGGTGTCCCATTGGAAATCAACTCAGACCGTGGAAGTCTCTTCACCTCTCGATTTTGGGAAAGTTTCCAAAATGCTATGGGAACTCATCTCTCCTTTAGCACCGCCTTCCATCCTCAATCAAGTGGTCAAGTAGAGCGAGTCAATCAAATTCTGGAAGATATGCTCCGAGCTTCTGTTATCTCGTTCGGAATGAGTTGGGAGAAATGCCTTCCATTCGCGGAGTTTGCTTATAACAATAGCTATCAAGCTAGTTTGGGCAAGGCTCCCTTCGAAGTTCTCTATGGACGAAAATGTCGAACGCCTCTTAACTGGTCAGAAACCGGGGAAAGACAACTCTTTGGCCCGGATATGATTCAGGAAGCAGAAGAGCAGGTTCGCGTTATTCGTGAGAAATTGAAAACAGCCCAATCTCGCCAAAAGAGTCAATATGATCGTAAGCATAAGCCTATGACATTTGAAATTGACGAGAAAGCTTACCTTCGGGTTACCCCGTTAAAGGGAACCCATCGCTTCGGTATCAAAGGCAAATTGGCTCCTCGTTACATTGGACCCTTTCGCATTCTTGCCAAACGAGGAGAAGTTGCCTACCAATTGGAACTACCTCCGCATCTTTCCAGAGTTCACGATGTCTTCCATGTTTCGCAACTCAGGCGTTGCTTCGCGGATCCTATCCGTGGAGTGGACCACGAAACGCTTGATTTACAAGATAACCTCTCTTATCGGGAATACCCCGTTCGTATCCTTGATCAAGCCGAGCGTACCACTCGACGTCATAATATCAAGTTTCTCAAGGTTCAATGGTCACACCATTCCGAGGAAGAAGCCACTTGGGAAAGGGAGGATCGTCTTCGACTTGAGTACCCCACCTTCTTCCCAGATGATCCTAAATCTCGGGATGAGATTCTATTGAGTGGGGGTGAGTTGTCACACCCTAGCTAGATTATGCATTAGAGTGTGCATCATGTTTACCTTCATCAGAAAATTGAAATGGGGAAAGCAGAACCCCCAGCACCCCCCCTGAAATCAACTAGGGTTTACTAAAAATAAATTCAATGAACCTGAAATGCCCTTCAAAAATGTTCACCCTCTTTGCCTTGGGTTAGAACCCTTGGGAAAAATGGTGCATATAATTTTAGGTCAACAAAAGGGGCATTGATTTAATTCATAAATATTTGAATTTGGGCATTTAAATACTATTAAATAATTCAAATGCTCAAATAATGTTGGAACTATTTTTTGGGCCACTGAAATATTTCAGTAAGTGTCCATAAATATTTTCAGGATTTTATAAAATGATTTAGTATTTAAACTAAATCAAAACAGAATAACAGAAATAGAAAAACACAAAAAAATAAAGAGGGAAAGGCCATGGGCCACTTACCTGGCCCATCTCCAGCTGGCGGCCCAGCCCACCCCGCTGCCTCCTGTCGTCCCCCTCCTCGGACAGAAGGACGCGGGCGTGTGCCCGGCGCTCGCTGGCACGCGCGCGCGCCACCTCCCCCCCTGCGCGCCACCTCCTGCTTCCGGGCTCCCTCCCAATGCCACGGAGACGGCCACGCACCCCCTGGCCCTCTCATTCCCCTCCCCCGTGCTCATCCCCTCCTCTGGCTCTCCCCCTCTCTTCCACAGAACGCGACCGTCGCCGCCGACGAGAACCACCACGGCCACAGCCACCCCCTCACCCCTCGGTTGTGCCCACGAGCTCCGCAACGTCGTCCTCGACCCCCTCATCGAACCACGCCCCGCCGGAAGCCCTGCATCGTCGATTTCGAGCTCTTCTTCAACCTCGGCCGCCCGAGCTCCTCGCCATCGATTCGCGCCGTCAAGGTCGCCCCCGAGCCCGCTAGCCACCCCTACGGCACCACTGTGAGCTCCCGGTCCTTTTCCCCTTAGCCACGCCGTCGATTTCGCCCCGTAGCCGTTGCCCCGCGAGCACCCGAAGCTCGCCGCCGTTGAGCCTCGACGCCGTCGTGGCTACGGCCGTGCAAGCCCACGTCCGAGCGCACCACCATCTTCAACGCATCCCCAGGAGCCTAACGCAACCACCCATTCGACCTGCCGTGCCCCCTAGCGCTAACCCGCACCAGCCCCTAACTCCGGCCACCGCCGCGAGCTTGCCTCCGGCGAGCTCGGGCCATCTCAGCCCCTGCCGTGTCCACAGATGGATGCGGGCGAGTCCCAGCTCCGCGTAGATGCCCTCCGCTGGCCATTTGGTCGCCGGAGGAGGATTTCCGAGCCCCTCCGCCGTCTCTGGCCTTGCCGGCGACGAGCCGGAGTCAACTCCGGCGTGTTTTGACCCCGGGTCGGCTGGGTTGACTCCCCCCCCCCTGACTCACTGACGTGTGGGCCCAGGCGCCTGCTTAATTAATGTTAGTTAATTAGTGTTAATAAAATTAGCTAATTAGTGAGCCACTGACATGCGGGCCCCGCCCGGCTAACTAAGTTAGTTAGGGTTAACTAACTTGGTTAGTTGATTGTGTCACTGACCAGTGGACCCCACTGGTCAGGTTTGACCTGGAGGCGCCCAGTTGACCTGCTGACATCAGGGTGATGTCATGCTGACGCAATAACTCCTTTTCTGGATTTAATTTTATATAGAAAATTCCAGAAAATTGCCTAAACTTCTAAAATTCATAGAAATTCAACCATAACTCCAAATGAGACAAATTATATATGAAAAATTATCAGAAAAATTCAAGGAATCCATCTGTACCATTTTCATGCATGTTTGAACAATGTTTGTCCTCTGTTTTGGACAAAACAAATAAAGGGCATTTAAATAATCATATATGGGGTTGGAATTTGAATCTTGTACTCAAACCAACTTCATTTAAATCATAGCTAGTTGCATTAGCTCAAGACACATCCATATTGCCATGTCATAGCATGCATCATATTGTTGCATATCGTCATGTGTTGATTGTGCTCGGTTGTGTTCTTCGTGGTAGGTTCTGCCTCCGAGGATATTCACGAGTATCCAACTGAAGGGCAGTATCCCGTTACCACTCCATCAGGCAAGCAACCATTGATCATTCCGATACAACCCATGTTCTCGCTCCTGCTCTTGTTTACTGCATTAAGACAACACGATTCAAACTGCTGTGTGTTACGGTAGTTGAACCCTTATCCTCTGCATGACCTGTCATTGCCACAGTAACTAGATGAAACCCACTAGCATGTGTAGGAGTTGATTGAGCCATGTTTTGTGATTCCTACCTTGCTATGCCTGCTATGCTTAGAGTTGTGTCAGGTCTGGTTCATCTGGGTGATGGGCTAGAGTGAAATGCTTGTGCCAGTAATATGTGGGATGTGTTGAACATGTTTTGGTAAAGGTATCGATGAGAGGCCATGTAGGAGTACATGGTGGGTTGTTTCATTGAGGCCGTCCATAAGAACTGAGATCTGTATGTGTGATTTAAGATGCAGTTACTACCGTACATTGGGCCCGAAACAAATGGACCCTCTCGGCTTCTTAGCCACCCTAGTACTCTGTCCAGGAGTTGCAAATAGTTTCTGGTGTTTGTAGGATATGTGTTGGCGGCCGTGCGTAGCGCTGACCCTAGGGGTGGGCTACGTTGCGGTAGATACACCGTGGCACGGTGTACCGAGTCACCCGTTTGGTGTCTCGGGAACCCTGTTCACATCGTTCGGGGCCGTATGTGGAAACCTCGGCCGGACTCCCTGCGGATGGAACCTGGATAGGCGATAACCTGGACTAGGGGCTTAGGTGTTTAGGTAGGCCGTGGCCGACACCCTCGCTGGGCTTCCGCTTGAAGGTTGCCGAGTACATGTCATGTAGACGGCGGTAAGCGGTGAAAGCGTGTATGACGAAGTACACCCCTGCAGGGTATAAAACTATTCGAATAGCCGCGTCCGCGGTAAAGGACTACTTGGTTGCCTATACAGTTCATAGACAAGTTAATGGATACTACTAAAAGACTCAAGATAAGTGTGAGTACCGAGGATGGCCCCCTCGCAGGATACGAGGGAGGATCCACGGTGGAGTATTGTGATGGTGAGTAGTGGACTCGTGTGCGAAAACTATTTTGCTAAAAGATTCCGTAGGATAGCTTAGCCAAGAGTCAAAGCTGGCTTGCTGCATAAACCCCACCACCTTCTTGAGAATGAGCATGTATAGTAGGTTCTGATGTAAGACTTGCTGAGTACCTTTGTACTCATGTTTGCTTATTTATTGTTTTCAGACGACAACACTGCCCCCTCCGATGGGTTTTACGTAGACCTTGACGTCGACGAGTGACTAGCCACCCAGGTGGTGATCCAGGCCATGGAGGGCCCTATGTAGATAGACAGGCTTCGAGAAGCCTTCTTTCTTTCTAGAGTCTGTACTCAGACTAGTTGCTTCCGCATGTGCTTGTATGACTGTATGACTTGAGTGTCGGGTCATGTGACCCCTACCTGTATGGATATGTTATGTATGGCTCCCTGGAGCCTTTAAATAAAGTACTTGAGTTGTAGAGTTTTGTTGTGATGCCATGTTGTATGTACTCATATCGGGCATATTGTGTGTATGATTGAAATGCTTGGTATGAGTGGGATCCGACAATCTAGTTGTTTGTCCTTCGCAGCCTTTCTTATGGGGAAATGTAGTCTAGTGCTCCTCGAGCCATAGTAGTCCGCTACAGCCCGGTTCACCGGAGTCCTGCTAGCCCAGCACTACTGTTCAGGACACTTGACTGGCCGGCATGTGTTTCACTTCGTCCCTATGTCTGTCCCTTCGGGGAAATGTCACGCGGTGATCTCCGGAGTCCTGTCTAGCCTGCTACAGCCCGGGATCCCCGGAGTCCTGTTAGCCCAGTGCTACAGCCCGGAATCACTCGTTGATGACCGACATGTTCGATGTGATTCATGTATGCCTGTCTCCATAGGTCTGTGCCGCTTTGGGTTCACGACTAGCCATGTCGGCCCGGGTTCTCGGTCATATGGATGCTAGCGACATTGTCATATACGCGAGCCAAAAGGCGCAAACGGTCCCGGGCCATGGTAAGGCGACACCCGTGGGATACCGTGCGTGAGGCCGCAAAGTGATATGAGGTGTTACCGGCTAGATCGATGTGGCCTGGAATCGGGGTCCTGACACTCAAATCCTAAAAAATGGCACGGTTAGTATCAAGATCAATGATGAGGTGGGACCATACATTCAAAGTGCTAAGGGGGTGAGGCAGGGGGATCCTCCACTAGTAGAAAACAGGGCTATGGTCCAGGCCGCATCAGCCCATTAGTCCCGGTTCAGTCTAGAACCGGGACCAATGCGGGCATTGGTCCCGGTTCGTGAGCCCAGGGGGCCGGCCGGGTCACGTGGGCCATTGGTCCCGGTTCATCTGGACCTTTTGGTCCCGGTTGGTGGGATGAACCGTGACCAATGGGCCTCGCTCCTGGCCCACCACCATTGGTCCCGGTTGGTGGCTTGAACCGGGACCAAAGGCTCCCCTTTAGTCCCGGCTCATGCCACCAACCGGGACCAATGAGGTGTCTATATATACCCCCTCGCATAAGAGCAGAGCACCCCAGTGCTCTGTTTTTCTGGCCGAGGGGGAGAGGGGTTTGTGGTGCTCTAGCTCACCTCCTATGCACATGAGGTGTTCGATGGAATGCCCAAGCCACACTACTTAAGCTTTCTCCTCTTGAAGCTCGACCTCCAAGCTCCATTTTCCTCGAGATTTGTCTAGATTTAGCGGTCCATCACGCCCCATCCCCGTCTTCACCGCCGTCGATCACCCGCGCCGATCTCATCACCGACACCACCGTGGTGAGCCTCTTGTTCTTATCTTCTTTCTGAAAGGAAAAATATTCTTACTTGTATGTTTAGATAGATACTTGTATCATTTTCTTACATTTTTATTGCATCTTATATAGTGCGATGGTTTTGGTATCCGCCCCCGTCGGCCCTCGTCCTGTCTATGATTCGGATTTGGTATGTATATTATCTTTATAACTATTGGTTCATTTATTGTTTATGAAAATTATGCCGACCAATGTGACATAGATTTTATTTATCTAGGATGTATGTGAATCGGAAATGCCAATTGACCTTGTCGAGAGGTTAAATTTAGTTAAAGAAGAAAACAATTTGTTGAAGGAAAAAATAAAAAAAATTGAGGATGAGAAGATGATATTGGAGTTGCATGTTGCGGATGTCGTCGATGATCACAAGATCAAGATGGATGCAATGCGCTTGAAGATTAGATAGATTAGAAAATATGCCATTCATACCGAGGCTTGGTATCATTATGCCGTTGGATCAATTGTTACCTTGGTTGCGATTATGATCGCATTTGTTTTCGCATTGAAATGTTTTACATAGTTTCAATGTATGGTTTAATTAATTAGATGCTCTGGAGAGCTATATGTTATTAGATGAGAACTATGTATGCACTTTGGTTTTAATGTGATGATGAACTTCTATTAATTTGGACACTTAATAATATATAATGCACGCAGATGAACCGGCAATGGATGTACGGTGACAGACACACCCGCGAGTACATTAAGGGCGTGCATGAGTTTCTCGATGCGGCTGAGGCAAACAAGCAGAATGGT
This sequence comes from Triticum aestivum, assembly GCF_018294505.1. Lineage (NCBI taxonomy): Eukaryota > Viridiplantae > Streptophyta > Magnoliopsida > Poales > Poaceae > Triticum > Triticum aestivum. The sequence continues at coordinate 36,145,471 of NC_057797.1, read as the reverse complement.
TTTATGTGTTGTCCATGCACTGAATGTGGGACTACGAATTCTTACTCTAACCGGAAAATCCTTCACTCCCACCTGCTTTACAAGGGTTTCATGCCACACTATAATGTTTGGACGAGGCACGGAGAAATAGGGGTTATGATGGAAGACGGCGAAGAAGAAGAGTACGATGACAACTATGTGCCCCCTGAATACGGTGATGCTGCAACGGGGGGAGCTGGTGAAGATCAAGAGGAACCAGACGATGTGCCCAATGATGCTGCCACGGGTGAAGCTGCTGAAGATCAAGAGGAGCCAGACGATGTGCCCGATGATGATGATCTCCGCCAGGTCATTGTCGATGCAAGGACGCAATGCATTAGTCAAAAGGAGAAGCTGAAGTTCGATCGCATGTTAGAGGATCACAAAAAAGGGTTATACCCCAATTGCGAAGATGGCAACACAAAGCTCGGTACCGTACTGGAATTGCTGCAGTGGAAGGCAGAGAATGTTGTGGCTGACAAAGGATTTGAGAAGCTACTGAAAATATTGAAGAAGAAGCTTCCAAAGGATAACGAATTGCCCGACAGTACATACGCAGCAAAGAAGGTCGTATGCCCTCTAGGATTGGAGGTGGAGAAGATACATGCATGCCCTAATGACTGCATCCTCTACCGCGATGCATACAAGGATCTGAACGCATGCCCGGTATGCGGTGCGGTGCGGTATAAGATCAGACGAGATGACCCCGGTGATGTTGACGGCGAGCCTCTCAGGAAGAGGGTTCCTGCGAAGGTGATGTGGTATGCTCCTATAATACCACGTTTGAAACGTCTGTTCAGAAACGAAGAGCATGCCAAGTTGATGCGATGGCACAGTGAGAACCGAAAGAAAGATGGGAAGTTGAGAGCACCCGCTGACGGGTCGCAGTGGAGAAAAATCAAGAGAAAGTACTGGGATGAGTTTGCAAAGGACCCAAGGAATGTATGGTTTGCTTTAAGCGCGGATGGCATTAATCCTTTCGGAGAGCAGAGCAGCAATCACAGCACCTGGCCCGTGACTCTATGTATGTATAACCTTCCTCCTTGGATGTGCATGAAGCAAAAGTTCATTATGATGCCAGTTCTCATCCAAGGCCCTAAGCAACCCGGCAACGAAATTGATGTGTACCTAAGGCCATTAGTTGAAGAACTTTTACAGCTGTGGAATGGAAATGGTGTACGTACGTGGGATGAGCACAGACAGGAGGAATTTAACCTTAAGGCGTTGCTGTTCGTGACCATCAACGATTGGCCCGCTCTCAGTAACCTTTCAGGACAGACAAACAAAGGATACCACGCATGCACGCACTGTTTAGATGACACTGAAAGTATATACCTGGACAAATGCAGGAAGAATGTGTACCTGGGCCATCGTCGATTTCTTCCGACCAACCATCAATGTCGAAAGAAAGGCAAGCATTTCAAAGGCGAGGCAGATCACCGGAAGAAGCCCGCCATGCGCACCGGTGATCACGTGCTTGCTATGGTCAATGATTTACACTACGTAATCTTTGGAAAGGGTCCCGGTGGACTAGCTGTTCCGAATGACGCTGAGGGACACGCACCCATGTGGAAGAAGAAATCTATATTTTGGGACCTACCCTACTGGAAAGACCTAGAGGTCCGCTCCTCAATCGACGTGATGCACGTGACGAAGAACCTTTGCGTGAACCTGCTAGGCTTCTTGGGCGTGTATGGGAAGACAAAAGATACACCTGAGGCACGGGAGGACCTGCAATGTTTGCACGAAGAAGACGTCATGCCTCCGAAGCAGTATAAAGGTCCTGCCAGCTACGCTCTTACGAAAGAAGAGAAAGAAATCTTCTTTGAATGCCTCCTCAGTATGAAGGTCACGACTGGCTTCTCGTCGAATATAAAGGGAATAATAAATATGCCAGAGAAAAAGTTTCAGAACCTAAAGTCTCATGACTGCCACGTGATTATGACGCAACTGCTTCCGGTTGCATTGAGGGGGCTTCTACTGGAAAACGTCCGATTAGCCATTATGAAGCTATGTGCATTCCTCAATGCAATCTCTCAGAAGGTGATCGATCCAGAAATCGTACCAAGGCTAAGGAGTGATGTGGCGCAATGTCTTGTCAGTTTCGAGCTGGTGTTCCCACCATCCTTCTTCAATATCATGACGCACGTCCTAGTTCATCTAGTCGACGAGATTGTCATCCTGGGGCCCGTATTTCTACACAATATGTTCCCCTTTGAGAGGTTCATGGGAGTCCTAAGGAAATATGTCCGTAACCGTGCTAGGCCAGAAGGAAGCATCTCCATGGGCCATCAAACAGAGGATGTTATCGGGTTTTGTGTAGACTTCATTCCTGGCCTTAACAAGATAGGTCTCCCTAAATCGCGGTATGAGGGGAGATTGACTGGAAAAGGCACTCTTGGAAGAGACTCAATAATATGCAGGGACGGATATTCTTGGTCTCAAGCACACTACACGGTTCTACAGAACTCTACCTTGGTGACCCCGTATGTCGATGAACACAAGAACAGTCTGCGCTCCAAACACCCGGAGCAATGCGACGACTGGATTACATGTGAACACATCAAGACTTTCAGCAGTTGGTTGGAAACACGTCTCAGAGGTGACAACACTGTTTGTGATGAGTTGTACTTGTTGTCCAGGGGACCATCTTTGACTGTATTGACTTACAAAGGATACGAGATAAATGGGAATACATTTTACACGATCGCCCAAGATCAAAAGGGCACCAACCAAAACAGCGGTGTCCTCTTTGATGCAGCAACCGAGAGCGGAAAGGATACATATTATGGTTACATAGTGGACATATGGGAACTTGACTACGGACCTGATTTTAAGGTCCCTTTGTTTAAGTGCAAATGGGTCAATCTGTTAGGCGGCGGGGTACAGGTAGACCCACAGTACGGAATGACAACAGTGGATCTGAAAAATCTTGGGTACACTGACGAACCGTTCGTCCTAGCCAATGATGTGGCACATGTTATCTATGTGAAGGACATGTCTACCAAACCGAGAAAAAGAAAAGATAAGGAAGCGAATACATAATACGATGAGCCAAAGCGCCACATAGTTCTTTCAGGAAAAAGGGACATCCTGGGAGTGGACGGCAAGACAGACATGTCTGAAGATTATGAAAAGTTTCATGAAATTCCTCCCTTCAATGTCAAGGCTGACCCAAACATCCTGATAAACAATGAAGATTATCCATGGTTACGGCGCAATAAGCAAATGACACAAGCGAAGAAAAAGTGAAGACTTTCTCCCGCAATAAGCAAATGCTATGTGGGTGAAATTATGATGCCATCCCAACTTTCAACTTTTTTAGAGTTCATTTGAAATGCTTTCATGTCTTATGGTTTGAAACTTTGATACTTCGAAAGTGATTGTCCATTTTGTACACGAAGTGCATCAAGTTTTTGTCGTAACCCTCTCTACTTTTTGGAACATGCTATGTGGGTGAAATGATGATACCATGCCAACTTTCAACCTTTTCAGAGTTCATTTTGAAATGCTTTCCAATTTCAGAGTCATTTAGCTCAAAGAATGAATTAATAGCAAACAGAATGAACTACAAAACTTTTATGAAAATAAAAACAATCAATTAAAATATTATGTTATGATCAACTAAAATAAAACTATAATATTCCTCAATAGCAAAAAGAATATAATTTGTGAGACCTAAAATCAAACTATAAGTATTTAATTGTAAGTATAAATAAAAAATAAATAGCAAAGAAGAAAAAAATTCTAATTTTATAGTAAAGTTATTCATAAACTAGTGATTCACACAAATTTTTAAAAATTCAAATTTAAACTATTTAAAATTTAAAACTAATGGCACTAACAGAAAGTTTATAATTTTTGTGACCTAAAAGCAAAAAGAAATCACTAAAAAACTGTAAGTATTTAGTTGTAAGTAGAAATAAAAAATAAATAGAAAAAGAATTCTAATTTTATAGTAAATTTATTCATAAACTAGTGATTCACACAAATTTTTAAAATTCAAATTTAAACTATTTAAAATTTAAAACTAATGGCACTAACAGAAAGTTTATAATTTTTGTGACCTAAAAGCAAAAAGAAATCACTAAAAAACTGTAAGTATTTAGTTGTAAGTAGAAATAAAAAATAAATAGAAAAAAAATTCTAATTTTATAGTAAAGTTATTCATAAACTAGTGATTCACACAAATTTTTAAAAATCAAATTTAAACTATTTAAAATTTAAAACTAATGGCACTAACAGAAAGTTTATAATTTTTGTGACCTAAAAGCAAAAAGAAATCACTAAAAAACTGTAAGTATTTAGTTTTAAGTAGAAATAAAAAAATAAAAAACCAAAAAAATGTAGAAATAAAAAAGAAAAAACCAAAAAAAATGCCACCTACTGGGCCTCCACGGCCTGAATACGACTAGAAACCCTACATGGGCCAGGATTCAGGCCCGCAGAAGGCCCAATAGGCCCACAGGCAAAGCAGTGTCAAATTAGGCCCATAGGGCTTCAGTTCAGAGGAGTTCGAGAGGGAGGAGGCAGCAGAGCTTATAAACTGGTGTTGGGCGCTGTCAACTAGCGATGTGGGACTAAACTTTTGGGCGCGGGGTGCACAAGGGCATTGGTCTCGGTTGGTGGAACCAACCGGGACTAAAGGGTGCATAGGTCACGGTTCGTGGCACCAACCGTGACCATTGCCCTCCTTTAGTCCCGGTTGGTGCCACCAACCGGGACCAATGGGCTTCGCTTCCCACCCTTTGGGCTGCCGAAAAGAGGCCATTGGCCTCGGTTCGTGGAAGCAACCGGGACTAATGCCCACCTTTAGTCCCGGTTGCTGCCACGAACCGAGACTAAAGCCTCTCCTATATAAGGCCACACTTTGGAATTTTTTATTCTCATCTTGCACTTGCAGTTGCCGACGCCGCCAGGCTGCCCCGACGCCGCCCGCCCCCATTGTCGCTGTCGCCCGCGCCCATCGTCGCCGTCTCCCGCGACGCGCGCCGCCCCGGCCCGCCCCTGTCGCCGTCGCCCTCGTCCCTGCCCCGACGCGCACCGCCCCGTCCCGCCCTCGCCGTCGCCCGCGCCGGCCCCTTGCCGGACGCCCGCCGCCCCGGCCCGCTGTCGCCGTCGCCCGCGTCTCCTACCCCAAGCGTGCGCCCACTGCCCCATCGCCATCCTCGCCGCCGACTCCACGGTCCTCCTCTCGTCCGGCCGGCGCCCTAGCTAGCATTTTGTTCATATATATGCTTGTTTTTATATATATATATATATGTATATATGTTCTCTGTGTATATATCTATGTTCATGTATATATGCAAAAGATAATTTTTTAGAAAAATTAGGATTTTTTTCTGTTCATAGATTTTTTTTGTGATATTAATTATTGTAAATATGAAAATGTTTGTATATTCATATGAACAAATGAATTAGAAGAGCGAGAAGAAGAGGGGGTCGAGAGGGGGTCTAGGGTCGCCGAGGGGTCGAGGGTCGTCGAACATGAGAGGAGGAAGAGGATAAAAAAAGAAGAGGAATAAGAAAAGAAAAAAGAGGAGAAGAAAGAATAGAGGAGATCTTCTCCTCTATTCTTTCTTCTCCTCTTTTTTTCTTCTTGTTCCTCTTTTTTTTATCGGGAACGAGGGTCGCCGAGCGGTGGAGGAAGAAGAGGATAAAATAGAAGAGGAAGAAAAAAAGAGAGGGGTCGACGGTCGCCTAGGGGTCGAGGGTCGAGAGGGGGTCTAGGGTCGCCGAGAGGGGAGAGGAAGACGAGGAGAAATAAATAAGAAGAAGAAAAAAGAAGAAAAAGAAGAGGAGAAGAAGAAAGGAATAGAGGAGAAGAAGAGAAAAATAGAATATATATTCTATTTTCTCTTTTCTCCTCTATTCCTTTCTTCTTCTCCTCTTTTTTTTCTTCTTTTTTTCTTCGACACGTGGGGGGGGGGGTCGAGAACGCCGGACATTCATGAGAGAGGCGAGGAAGAAGGGGAAGAAGAGGAGAGGAAGAAGAGAAGTCTTCTCCTCTATTCTTTCTTCTCTTCTTTTTTCTTCTTCTTCTTCCTCTTTATTTTATCGGGAACGAGGGTCGTCGAGAGGGTCGCTGAGCGGTAGAGGAGAAACCCTAAATAGAAAGTATCGTCGGTGTGAGATACATGTACCGTCGGTGTCGGACACTACATCCACATCCCACAAGTGGCGCGGGCTTCGACGCCCACGTCACGTGTGGGACGTGGATGTAGTGTCCGACACCGAAGGCCACATGTATCTCACACCCACGATACTTGCTAGCTATTTAGGGTTTCCTCTACCGAAAAGAAGAGGAGAAATAAATAAGAAGAAGAAAAAAGAAGAAAAAGAAGAGGAGAAGAAGAAAGGAATAGTGGAGAAGAAGAGAAAATAGAATATATTCTATTTTCTCTTCTTCTCCACTATTCCTTTCTTCTTCTCCTCTTTTTCTTCTTCTTTTTTTTCTTCGATCTTCTCCTCTAGCTATTCCTTTCTTCTTCGCCTAGTGTCAAAGTATTGAAGAAATCCATGCCTTCATCCTTAGCCGGAAGTAACCAGGGCATGTTGGTACGAAGTTCTGCAAAGTTGTTTTGGAATGGAGTCCCGGATAGAATAATCCGCCTTTTGGTACCAATTCAGCAAAGGCCTTCCAAATAGTGATATTCGGAAGGCTCTTGCTGAACTTTGTACCAAAAAGCGAATTATCCTATCTGGGAGTCCGTTCCAGAACAACTTTGAAGAGCTTCGTACCATCATGCACATGTTACTTTCGCCTAATGATGAAGACATGGTTTTGTTGAATCCTTTGACACTAGGCAACCTCCCGACCCCTCGGCGATCCTCTCAAACATGAGAGGAAGAAGAGGATCGTCGAGGGGTCGAGGGTTCAAGGGTGGTCGAGGGTTCGAGGGTCGTCGAGGGTTCCAGGGGTCGAGGATCGCCGAGGGGTCGAGAGAGGTTTCCTAGTGTCAAAGTATTGAAGAAATCCATGCCTTCATCATTAGCCGGAAGTAACCAGGGCATGTTGGTACGAAGTTCTGCAAAGTTGTTTTGGAATGGAGTCCCGGATAGAATAATCCGCCTTTTGGTACCAATTCAGCAAAGGCCTTCCAAATAGTGATATTCGGAAGGCTCTTGCTGAACTTTGTACCAAAAAGCGAATTATCCTATCTGGGAGTCCGTTCCAGAACAACTTTGAAGAGCTTCGTACCATCATGCACATGTTACTTTCGCGTAATGATGAAGACATGGTTTTGTTGAATCCTTTGACACTAGGCAACCTCCCGACCCCTTGGCGATCCTCTCGAACATGAGAGGAAGAAGAGGGTCGTCTAGGGGTCGAGGGTTCGAGGGTTCTTCTCCTCTATTCTTTCTTCTCCTCTTTTTTTTTCTTCTTCTTCCTCTTTTTTTTATCGGGAACGAGGGTGTAGTGTCATCGTTGTCGATATATACCCCCTCCCGATAGCTTACTATGATTAGGTAGCGAGTTCTACGTTTAGCACTAATATATCCATCTGTCATGTTTGAATAATAATTGCCATGTTGTAAATATTTGTAGAAACTATGGACACCGCCCTAGACGAAGCAACAAAAGAAGCGTTGTTGAGGGAGATAATCGCACAAGGAAGTGATGCGGTCTCGTACTATCTCAATGAAACCGATGGTCTGGAAGGAGAGGGTGAACAAGCTGGCTACGGTGACCTAATGCCGGTGCAAGAAGAAGAACATGAGGACGGCTCCGGTGACCCAATGCCGGTGCAAGAAGGAGACCGTGATGACGGCTCCGGTGACCGAACCGAGTTCGGCCAGGTATATATATTAGGTAAGCCTATGCTGACTAGCTGATTGATGCATTCATTGTTTTGGTATGTACACATATTAATTAAGTCTTTGTTCTTTTTTCTAGCCCTCCGGATCGAGCACAACTTCGGTAAAGAGACGAGGCCCGAAGAAAAAGTTGAGCTCGGATGAAAAGCTTGAGATCACAGCAATCGCGCCGGACGGCCAACCTATTGAACCCCTCCGGACAAAGAGCGCATTTGTTGCTCAGTGCGGGGTTCTGGTTAGGGACAAGACCCCGATAAGCATCCAGCAATGGTTTAAGCCGGCTACAGAAGACCCTGAGATGTCTTATGTCAATGATATGCAGAAAAATGATCTTTGGACTGAGCTGAAGTCAAATTTCACCCTACCGCCAGAGGATAATCCAGAGAACCCAATTAAAGAGAAATTAATCAAGTCTTTTGCTCTGGAGAGGATGGCGGATCTATTCAGGAGGTGGAAGAAAGAGCTGAATAGGTTTGTCGATAAAAAAGAGACACCAGAATTCAAGGGCAGATATGAGAAGATCAGAGATCACTGGCCCGCATTTGTGGCCTACAAGACATCGGAAAAGAGTCAGAAGATGTCGGCGACAAACAAGCAAAATGCTGCGAAGAAGAAGCTTCACCATCGCACGGGGTCAGGTGGCTACCTCGTAGCCTGGCCTAAGTGGTCCAAGGTTGAGAATGATCTGGTTCATAAAGGGGTCGAATCAGAGACAAATAACTGGCCAGACCGTTGCCGGACTTGGTTCTTCGGGGCTGGCGGAACCTTGGACCCTGAAACAGGGAAGTGCATTTGGACGAACAAACAAATGGACATACCAGTCAGTAAGCTTAAGCAGTATATCGAAGCAGCGCAGGAAGGGACGTTCTTTCCAGACAAAGAGCACGACGAGCTCACAATGGCCCTCGGGAATCCTGAGCACCCTGGACGGACACGAGGCACGCCAGGCTCCGTTCCGTGGAAGGTTGGGTTTCCGGACACAGGCGGTTACAAATCCCATGAGAGGAGGAAAAAAGTGCAGCAGACCGAACTGCAGGCGCTGCACGCAAGGGTACAAGAGATAGAGGAACGAGAAGCAAATCGCAGCAAACGTACTGCCGAAGCCTCCCCCGAAGCTACCCCGCCATCTCAGCGCAGAAGCAGCGTGGCTTCCACCGAGCTGCTTCAGCCGGAGCATGCCTTGACGGCTCCTGCCAGCTATCCTGTGGATGCTATAACGGAGTCTCAAAATTGCCACCTTATGACGCAATGGATGAATTTGAAGGTCAAGGCGGCTGTTGGCTCTGTTTATCCTACTGAACCCGGCGCAACTTTTCACTGCCGGCCGATTCTAGAAGGATATGCTAGGGTGATGGTGGATGAGATAACGGAGGGATTTGAGGACCTCCAGCTTGACCACCCTACCGGTGAAGGGGAGACTCGGCTGGGGTCTGCTCTGAAGACTCCATGCCTATGGCGGAAGGACCTCATCAACCTTCCGAACTGGACGCCTCCACCTCCTCCTCCTCCTCCGGTGAGTCAGGGCACTCCGCCTCCTCCACCGCCTCCTCCTCCGGCGAGTGACGATCAGGGCCCTCGGCCGGCTCCTTCTCCGGCGCGTGGCGGCACTCCGCCTCCGTCTCCGCCTGCGCCGACGCGCCCGAGCAGCTAGCCTCCTCCTTCTCCGCCTCGTCAGCAAGGGCGGAAGAGACCTGCCGCCGCTCCAGCTGCTCCGGCGGGTCGTAGTCCTTCTCCTCTGCCTCTTAAGCAAGTAACGAAGACAACCGCTTCGTCTGCTCGGTCGGCGTCTAGCAGTACAACCAGAGGCGGGAGGACATACAGATTCAGTCCTTCTCTGAAGACTCCAGAGAAGTTACCATACGAGAGGACCCAGGAGGAGAACGCTGAGATCGCGCGAGAAGAAGTGAGGAAATTCTTTGAAGGGGTGAAAGCAAAGAAACATCCACCTCCGAAGGAGAAGGTAGATCGGGTGAAAGTGAAGCGCACTCTGGCTGCCCTGACAAAACCACCGAAGTCTGATCCGCCGAAAGGAAACTATGACCGCATTATTGGAAAGGAATTTGCCGAAGCGGAGCGGTCGGGAAGTACTGTCAGTGATCAAAGGCTGAAAGAACGGCGAGCTGGGAAACAAATTGCCCAGCTCGGCAAACAAGCGAAGCAATATGCCCCCCGCTCAAGGTGCCTAGCCACAGCGTCGCTAATGATCCGAGGATGGTGCCTGGTTATAGCAATCTTGCAGATTACCTGCCCGACGAACTACATTATGAACCCATGGAGATGCAGATACAAAGATACGAGTACGGGAAGCCTCTCGTCAAAGATGAAAGATCTCTATCAACGATGATGCGAAGATTGCATGATTGGTACTTGAAAATCTACAGAGACTCTGGGGGGAGGAGTACTTTGTATTTGAAAGTTAAAAAGGAGCATGACCTCGTTGGAATTGATCTGTTGCCTGTTCCATTTGAGGAGTTCTATCAGTTTTTCAATCAATTGGCCCTCGATAAAACAACGGTCGCCTGCTACTGTCTGTAAGTAGTACTACTTCTGTCATTAAGTTTCTCTATATAGCTTAGCTCTTTCATTGCATGTATTTATAATCATCCTCACTATATTATGCAGATTGAAGATCGTCGAATTGAAGAAAAGACAAGTCGGTGATATTGGGTTCATTAACACATATCTCATAGATGCAACTCAGGTTAAATTTCATGCCGCAGAAACCAAGGCCAGCATGCTACAATCGTTGATAATAAATCAAAACAAAGATATAATACTCTTTCCTTACAACTTCAAGTGAGTGTTACTGTCTTGTGCGTATTCGGTTTCCCTTATAGATTAGTCAAGGTTATAGTAATGTAATTGATGAGTTATGCATGCATGTGCAATTTCCACTATATTCTCCTACATATTAAGCTTGAGCAGGGACTAGTAACTGTCTTAGACTCAAGACGAAAAGATCCCAAGGACTATGCAGACATGACTCAAATACTCGAGAAGTAAGTTAAATCGATCATTATCCACCATATCAATAACTTTGTTCATTTCCTGATATATCAAGTAATTGTTTTCTTTGTCCGGCAGGGTTTGGACAAAATTCACCAGAAAAGCTCCGGGACTGCCGAAGGAGCTGCAATTTAGACACCCGAAAGTAAGTACTAGCTATAGTAGCATTTTAAGTGCATCTACTAGTCATTCAAGCGCTAGTTTCATCAGTTTGATTAACCTCTATTTCTTGTAAAGTGGTTGTGGCAGGAACAAGGGAATGATTTTTGTGGATACTATGTTTGCGAGTCCATCCGCCACACGACCTGTGAGCGGGGCTACACTGAGGAACAATATGAAGTACGTAAATAACAACATTCACAATTTTATTTTATTACCATCATTTGTGTTGAGTTTCATTCATTCATATATATATGTATTGACCCCCTTCTTTAAATTAGATGTTTCGGAAGCGGGATGAACTCCTGGCACCAGCTCGCATGCGAGGAATTCAAGAGGAATTGGCGGCATTCTATCTTGACCACGTGATCCCTGAAGACGGAGAATTCTATGTTAAACCTGAGTCCGTATGATTATATTTGTAAGAGATAATTACTGTATATATGTAGCCGGTAGTGTCAGATAGATATATGAGAACTTGTTTTTCGACCAATCTCTCGGAGTAGGAGAGGTGGTCGATATCACTTCTCTCTGTATGCATATATGTTCATGACGATCTTCTGTTTCCTTTGTTTGCTTACTAGCTAGCCAGCGTGTCTAGTCCTCTCTATACGTATGTATAGTACGTAGCGTCAACCAAGCACGGACATAAGAGAGGACACTTCTCTCTATTAATTATAGCTAGCTAACACAATATATGAAATGCCTAAATTAACCCCCCAAAACCCCCAAACCCCCCCCCCCCCTTCAAAAAAAACTAAAACCCCAGCCACAGAAATGCTGACGCGTGGATGCCTATTGGTCCCGGTTGGTGCCACCAACCGGGACCAAAGGGTCTCCTGCCTGGGCTCTGCGCACTGCCCACGTGGAGGGGCTTTAGTCCCGGTTCTGGATTGAACCGGGACTAAAGGGGGGAGGTATTAGTACCGACACTTTAGTTCCGGTTCAAGAACCGGGACTAAAGGCCCTTACGAACCGGGACTGTAGGCCCTTTTTCTACTAGTGCTCACTCCTCTTTCTTGTTTAATCTGGTCTGGCGGCTGATTACCTGACCAAAATGGTACTTACAGCTCAAAAGAATGGTCTCATTAAAGGGCTAACTGCTGATCTTATTGAGGATGGTGTTGGCATCCTGCAATACACGGATGACACGGTGCTTTGTTTTGAACATCATGTTGAAAAAGTTGTAAATATCAAACTATTTCTATATCTCTTCGAACTTATGTCTGGGCTTAAGATCAATTTTGAGAAGAGTGAGATATTTAGTATTGGGGGGGGATAATGATACTGATTTGGTCTATGCCAACATGTTTGGATGCCAAGTGGGCACACTTCCTATGAAATATCTAGGAGTTCCTGTTACTTACTCTACCCTCAAGAATGCGGATCTAGATTTCCTTGACGGTAAAATGATCAAAAAGCTTGATGCCTGGGTAGCCTATGCGGCATCTTCTGGAGCCAGGCTGACTTTGTTAGGGTCCAGTTTGGATGGGATTCCCCCTTTTCTTATGTCGATGTTCCTCTTCAACAAAACTTTTATTGAGAAGTTGGATAAACATCGCAGACGTTTCTTTTGGAGGAGTAAAAATAAGAAACATGGGTACCCCATGGTTAAGTGGACAAGAGTATGTCGATCTAAAAAAATTGGGGGACTAGGGATTAAAGATCTTCATAAACAAATTATTGCCCTACTCGTTAAATGGTGGTGGAAATTAGAAACGAGTGATGGGTTATGGCAGCGTATAGTAAGAGCTAGATATTTCAGGAATAAAACAGTGGCTAACATCCGGAGTCGCTTTTCAGACTCTCCCTGCTGGAAAGCGATTATGAAGGTCAAGGAATCATATATGGTGGGTAGAAAAGTTAAGATCGAAAGTGGAAACCTTACTAGGGTTTGGTATGATCCCTGGGTTGAGAATAGTGCATTGAAAGACCGTTTCCCTGATCTTTTTAGTATATGTCAGGAACAGGAATGCACTGTTGCATCTTGGGCTGCAAGCAATTATGAACTTGGCTTCAGATGTAGACTGGTTGGGGGGGGGGGGTTGGGCGAACAGTGGGCTTGGATGGTTATGGAAGCTAAAAAACTGTCGTTGAACGACTCCCCAGATAGGATTTTATGGGCCCTTGACAGTAAAGGGAAATTTACGACTAAATCCTTATATGAATGGTTGGAAAGGAATCTATCAGGTCCTAACTATAAGATGGTGTGGAAAGCACCCATCCCGCTGAAGATTAAAATTTTCCTTTGGCAGTTGTTTCAGAATGCAGTTCTTACTCGTGATAACATGCGTATTAGGAATTGGCCTGGAAATCCCATGTGCTCCTTCTGTACTGATGTTGAAACGGCAAATCATTTGTTCTTTACCTGCCCACTTGCTCGTTCGGTGTGGGGAGTGTTGGGCATGACGGCTGGGGCATCCTGCTGTCCTCGTTCTCTTTGGCAAAGCTTCGCTTGGCTTTATAAGTTTTTTCCGGGTGGGAAGCATTTTTATATGATGATCATTGCTGCAATAAGCTGGGGGGGGGGGGGGGTTGGACTCTCCGTAATAAAGTTACATTTGATAAACATGTTGTTCGTTCTCCTCTGGAGGCTGTTTTCACTGCCTGCTTGTTTATGTTGTATTGGGCAGGTTTGCTGAAGGAAGAAGAGAAGGTGAAGCTACAGGCTGGAGTGAAGAGGTTGGCTCACGCGGCTGCTGCGCTGGCGGACAGATCTCTTCCTCAAGGCCGACCTCTCTTAGGAGACAGAGATGGGATCCAGATTGGTTAGGTGTGACTTAGCGCTCGGTCCTTTTGCTCTTCATTTCCCACTGGGGTTTGATGCCCGCTGGAATTATGTCTTATGGTAGCGGTTCGCTTAGTCGCAGAAGTCTGCCAAAGCGTTTTCATCCTGGGAACTTTTGTTTTCGTTGGGCTGTAGCTTGTGAGTGTCATCAGGTTTTCGCCCCATGGCGGATGGTCCGATCCAGGGTCATCTTGCGGGTGGGTTTCCTGATGATGCGCCAACTCGCTCCCCCCCCCCCCCCCTTTCAGTCTCATTGGTGTCTCAAAAAGTTTTATCTTTCATTCTGCTAGATGTAGTGGTTAGACTCTAAGAACTTGGATACATACTGATTTATTTCCGTTGATTGCGAAATTAATGGAAAGGGGTTGTGAGCCCGGTTGGAAAAAAAATATCCATGTACGTAGTTTGGAGGAGGTTTTAGTTCGCTGGGACACTCATGGATGGGACATTGTCACTGCGATAGGAATTTCGTTTCTCAGTCATCAGGATTTACCTTAAGGAGCAAAACAACTTGCAAACTGCTTCAAAAATTTCATCTTTAGTTCCGGTTGCATTTATCTGCATGGAGTTCGACAAGTACTCCTAGGATGTGTCTAAACAATGAATAACACATCCTATAAATCCTCAATTTGATTGATATACAGAATATATATGCTACTGATATATTCCTGATTTGCACCCCTTCTGAAGATATTAGCAATGTTTCCCAAATGAGTGCAGTACAAACACTCATCTAATATCAAGAGATGAATAGCTGTCTTTTGTGCTGAAATATATGTTTGATGTTCCTGAAATATATATTGGCATTTGAAAAAAAATCAAGAGAATAAGCCAGGTATAGTTTACTGCTGCACATTAAGAAGCCTTTTGGATGAACTTCTAGAACAAAAGGCAGAGCTTTGTTTCCATGTGAAGGAAATATGAAAATGCATGTCAAAAAGTAAATGTCTGGTTCATAAAAAGAAAGGTACAAGAAGTGGTCCTGTTCATGACAGTCTGCGTAAAATAAATAGGTTAATTACCTTGCGTGCCTTTCCCTTGAAGGGAACGTAGACCCTGCTGGTTCTACTGAAAATCTGTAGTAGGTTTGATTAAAAATCTATAGTCCTATAAGCTACATCAATGATGACGAAAGTATCTATGTATACATTGAGTAGCAGGCGCCATTATATATGAATTCCGCCGATGATGTTGTGTTTGACGTGTTGGTCGGCTCGGTTATTCAGGTAGATGCCGTCGTAAGCGCCATGTTTGACGTGTTGGTCGGTTCGGTTATTCAGGTAGATGCCGTCGTAAGCGCCACCATGTCAAAAAGCCAAGGATTGAAATTCTGTGCAGTGAACAGAGCTTTTCTGAGAGGACCAACACAAGAGGTAACACACTGGCATGGAGTAGTAATATGCACCAGCATTTGGATCATAACAACCTATAGTTGTGATCAGCCCTTATATATTATCTGTATTCATCAGAAAAATGTATGGATATATCATGCCTAATTTTTGCCCTTCTGCCGTCTGGATCAGCTGTTGGCAATATAAAACTGTAGGAAGTGAATAATCTATGCATGGAAAATAAAGAAAAGAAGGTCATATAGTCTGAAAAAATAATAGCTCGTATTTTCTCCGACAGCATGGGTGGCAGGGTAATTTAGTATAAATAAGAGAAAAATGGTAGTTCATAAGGCGCAGTGACTTATCCTATAATTTATCTCTTGCCATCAAACACATGTTTCTCCCTTCTGTACTCGATACACAGGATCATGTGTCCAGTAAGTGAATACTGTCTAGTACCGACTAGATCTACTTAGGCCCTATTTGGTTCAGCTTTTATGGACGGATTCCGCTGCCGCACAGCAGAATCTGAACCAAAGGGCGAATCCAGCAGATTCCGATTCCAGAAATCCGCTGCCAAAATCTGAACCAAAAGCGGAAGCAGCCCAGGACGTGCTTTCCAAAATCTGATTCCGTTACGGGCCAAAATCTGAAAAAGATGTATCAGCTGGTTTACCAAATGACCTACATCTTTTTCACATCAGATTTTTCACAGCAGATTTTCCACAGTTGCTTTTAGAAATCCACGGCCGAACCAAACAGGGCCTTATATATTTGCTTTGCATTTCCATGTGGCTTTGCACAATGTCTGCTGCAGGGTTAGCTAAAATGAAACCATGTGTGGTACGGCTGGTCGCATGCTCGCGTTCACTCGGCAGGAGGAGCACGACCCTTCTCACGCACCTCTGAGGGGTGGCTAGCACATCCAGTCCCTAGAGTGGCCCACTCCGGCTGTCAGCCCTGTTCCCCAACGGTGAGCCGCCTCTAGGAACGCCGCCTTGGAGATGGTCGGAGCTCCGGCGCCTCCAACTCTGGCCCCCATCTTTACTCCGTCCAGGTTCACCTCTCTTTCTCTATCTCTGATGAAAACATCATTTTATTCTGGCGGGATGCTAAAGGTATGTGATGATGCAGCAAGTTCTGGATTTGTGCTTGGAGGCAAACTCAGCCGAGGGACCTTTTCACAGTTTAAATCAAAATGGTGTGCTGAAGTGAAAAACCTTACTTTCGAAAGAGATTAAAATGGAATCTGCTTAGACTATGTTGACCATACAGGTTTGATTCGTATATAGTCTGAAGTTGGCTGTACCTAGATCGGTTATAGTTTGCTTCTTTCAAAAAGACGAGGTGTTCTCTCTAAAACAAATCTGTACCTGGATTTGTAGATAGTTTTTTTTTAATGTTTCTGTACATTGGCATGATCTCAAACAATTCTTAGGCCATAGGATTGTCATCATGTATGTTATTTAGTCATATAGAAAAACATAGCATAGGACAGTGCTGCTTCTAAACCCAGCTGTTAAATTCATCACCGAACAATTGAATCTGCTTTCAGCCTAACGTTCGATGAAGAAAGAGTCAATTATGTGTATATATGAGCACTGTTGTTATTCTTTTTTAAGATGAGCTCTACTGTTCACTTGATTCATTATGTTTTATAGGGAGAGGAGGCAAATGGTTGGGATGATCTGCATTGCCTCCAGCTGCACAAGATTCAGGGAATCACCATAGGTGTATTCTGTTTTTGCATGATATCAGCAATGTGACCATATATATTTATGTATTTCCTTCTTATTTAGTTTTTTGTGATGCTTGCTGCAGCATTACATAACTGAATGTTGGTCCAAGATTGATAATTTTGTTGTCCATGAAGAACACATCATATTCTTTAACTTACTGAACAAGTTACTCACATCAGGTTCATCTGATGTGTCTTGTGAAGTGTCAAATGATGAGACGATCAAGTGAAGCTATCTAAGAGTATGCTTATGTGGAACTATATAAGTTCCTTATCTCGCTGCCGCTATGGCTTGCTGTTGCTATGTAATAAGTATGATGTTTGTATCCAGCGGCGAATCCAAGGGGCAGGCTTGGATGGGCTCAAGCCTGCCCTCCGAAATTAAAATCCAGCCTATCACAGCCCATCTCAGCCCAGTTTCAGCCCATCATAACCCAGTTTTAGCCTGTGTACTGAAGTTGAGCCTGCTCTTCAAATTCATCCTAGATTCGCTACTGTTTGTATCTAACTTTACTCGCTTTTGGAATAAAATATATATTCGCATTTCCCATGAAATTCCAAATGAGAAGTTCTATTAACAAAATATGACCTACTTGCCTTGCATTTGGTACATTTAATTGCCTTGCCGTTTTGCCATGACTTTAATAAAAAGATCTTATACCAAGTAGCAACAATACTTGCTTTCGGTATATCCTTACTATGAGCCCTTCGCTTAGGCGCTGCCATTACACTTTAACGAGGCGCGCGAGTTATTGTGCTGGCTATACATACTTAGTTTGCCTCACTATTAAAGTATACCTGACACACACGCTTAGTCAAAGCGTTAGGACCGGGCACCGGGCGCCAGGTGGTGCGCTGCAGGTCTAGTACACATAAGAGAGTCATCCCATTAACTTATTTATCATAATATGTAATCATGTCATCTCATTTATGAATAAGATAAAACCCACCTCAACATCGGCAATGCTACACGTACAAACACTTTACAGGCTTTTACAGGGTGGTTAGTCTTCATTGGCCAACAGGTGAGCGGGACGACTGCCCACCCCCTGAAAATCAAGGGAGGGGGGGGGGGGGGGGGTTGTGATTGGTTGTTAGATGGAAAGAACCTGTAAATCTTTGTATGTCTAGCATTTTTGCCTCAACATGCAAGAGTAATGCTAGACGCACGTGATGTTTACAGGGGATTTACGGGATGGTTAAGATTGATTGGCTGAGAACTCATTAATTAGTGGGCATGCAGGGTGGTCTATGAAACAACATCCAATCATGCATGAGAAAACTCATCATACAAAGCACCCTAGGAAAAAATAGATTACAATTGAACCACTAGGAGGATATCACCGGATCACAGGATCGGTGTGCGGCTGCTCGGGGCGGTGGATATCACCGGCCATTGGAGGGAGAAGAGGTAGCAGATGATGGAGGAGGGGTGAACAGGCTAAGAGAGGCGGCTGGGCGGCGCCGGCCATTAGGTGCAGTACGCGGGGAGAGTTTCTAGATAGATGGGGATGATGTCGGGGAGGGGATCGCGACGAGTAACAGTCAACATTGCTTTCTTTGACTTTAGTGCCACGTCAGCGCTTACAAATGGGTCCAACTGGTTAGAAATTGGATTAGATCGCCCAAATCGGTCGTCAGTATATATATTACAAAAAAACTCAACATAAAAAATGTTAAAAGTGTCAATCTAGCATTTGAAAACGTTAAATGTGTATACAAGAAAAGTTTCTTATGTATACCGGAATTGTATACTAAAAATTTGCAATATGTATGGAAAAAGTTGTTGATGTATTTAAAAAATGTAAATCAAGCATTTGAAAAAAACTTGGTCGTGTATAAAAATATGTTAATCATATATTTAAAAAATGTTTAACGTGTATAAAAATGTTCCTGATATATACTGAAAATATACATTGTGTAAGAAAAAATTAGTCATCAAACAGATTCTTTTATATAAAATGATAATCATCTATTTAGAATATGTTAAAGGTCTTAAGAAATGTTCCTGATGTATACAAAAAGTGCAGAATGTTAATTGAAGAAACATAAAAATAAAATTTAAATAAAGTTGATCATGTATATAGAAATGTTAATCACATATTTTAGAAAAGTTTAAAATGTTTCAAAAATGTTCCTGAGAAATATTAAAAACATTAATAAAGTTTCCCAAAATTTTAGACCCGTATATAGAAAATATTTCTGACATGTACGAAGAATGTACAAATGGGTATGAAAAAACAGACATAAAAACATATGTTGACAAAAAATGTTAATCATGTATTTAAAAATGTTCGTAGAGTTTTCTAAAAATGTTTGTAACAATAAAAAGATTTGGCTTGTATTAAAAAAAAGTTGACGATGTATTTGAAAAAGTGCTCATAACATGTTTCTGAAGAAAAAATTAGAAAATAAATAAAAAACATGGGTACACCCAAAATATAAATTGTGCAGAAATAGAAAAAACCGGAGGAAACAGAAAAACAAGAAACTTGCGAAAACTAGAAAAACCAGAGGAAACCAATGTATAACTAAGAAAACTAGAAAACAGAGTGAAGAAACAGAACAAAACCAAATGAAAAACAAGAACTTGCGAGAAACCAGTGCAGATATGAAAATAAAACAAAGAAATTGGGAGGAAACTGAGAAAAAAATACAGAAAACTGAAGAAAAAAAGTTAAAGAAAGAAAAAAACCAAAGAAAGAAACAAGGAAAACCTAAGAAAACCGAAGAAAAATATAAAGAAAAGAAAAATCCCAGTGAAAGAAAACTCATCAAAAATAAAACCGAAGAAAACTAGAAATAAACAGAAAAATCAAAGAACACTATTCAAGATTTAGAAAAAAGGGAAAGAAAAAGAAAAAAAGACAAAAAAGTGAGAAGAAAAATTGCAAAAAATCGGACTGATCAAACATCGGAGCCAACGAATTGGCCGGCCCAGTACTTTAGCGAGCAAGGAAACCTTTAGGCAAGCCAGGTCACTTTCACCTTCAAAGGATGCGACAAGTGGCATGCTGCATATGCGTCACTTGTGGCTTCCCAGTTTACGGCAAGTGATGAGCTACATATGTGCTGCTTCTTGAGCTTGCGTTGGTTTTTCTCTTAAAAAGGAAAGAGTGATGCATCACAGTGGATATAAGTATTACCCTCAGTTAAGAACCAATGTACCAATCCAGTAGAAGAAACATGCAAGTCCCCAATAGATGCACCTGCACAAACAATCAAACATTTGCATCCAACGCGATAAAGGGGTTGTCAATCCCTTCACGGTCACTTGCAAAGGTGAGATCTGATAGAGATAGATAAAACTAAGTAACAGATAAAATATTTTTGGATTTTTTGGTTTATAGATCTGGATATAAAAGATTACAAAATAGTAGATCGAAAACACATATGATGGAAAATAGACCCGAGGGCCATAGGTTTCACTAGAGACTTCTCTCTTGAAGGCAAATAATACGGTGGGTGAACAAATTACTGTCGAGCAATTGATAAAAAAGCATAAAGTTATGACGATATCCAAGGCAATGATTATGAACATAGGCATCACGCCCATGTCAAGTAGACAGACTCCTACCTGCATCTACTACTATTACTCCACACATCGACCGCTATCCAGCATACATCTAGAGTATTAAGTTCATAAAGAATGGATTAACGCCTTAAGTAAGATGACATGATGTAGAGGAATAAACTCAAGCAATATGACGAAAACCCCATCTTTTGATCCTCGATGGCGACAATTCAATACGTGTCTCGCTATCCCTACTTTGTCACGGGGTGAAATCATGCAAGATTGAACCCAAAGCTAAGAACCTCTCCCATTGCAAGAAAAACCAATCTAGTTGGCCAAACCAAACCAATAATTCGAAGAGAAATATAAATATATCAAATCATTCATATAAGAATTCAGAGAAGATTCAAATAATATTGATAGATAAGCTGATCATAAATCCACAGTTCATTGGATCTCGAAAAACACACCGCAAAAGAAGATTACATCGGATAGACCTCCAAGAACATCGAGGGAAACATGGTATTGAGAATCAAAGAGAGAGAACAAGCCATCTAGCTACTAGCTATGGACCCATAGGTCTGTGGTAAACTACTCACGCTTCATCAGAAGGGCAATAGGGTTGATGTAGATGCCCTCGTGATCGAATTAAGCCCCCTTCGGCAGGATGCTGGAAAAGGCCTCAAGATGGGATCTCATGAGAACAGAAGGTTGTGGCGGCGGAAAAGTATTTTCGTGGACTGCATTGAGGGTTCTAGAATATATGTGAATATATAGGATGAAGATGTAGGCCAGGAGATCCCCGAGGGGGCCACAAGGTAGGGGACGCGCCCTCCACCCTTGACGCCGCCTCGTGGCTCTTCTAGCTTGGACTCCAAGTCCTCTAGGTGTCTTCTGGTCAAAAAAATCATCGTAAAATTTTACTTTGTTTGGTATTCCTTTTCTACGAAACTCAAAAACAAGAAAAAAAACAGAAACTGGGAATGGGCTCTAGGTTAAGTTATCCCAAAAATAATATAAAATAGCATATGCATATAAAACATTCAAAATAGATAATATAATAGCATGGAACAATAAAAAATTATAGATATGTTGGAGACGTATCAAGCATCCCCAAGCTTAATTCCTGCTCGTCATCGAGTAGGTAATGAGGTAATGATAAAGACAGAATTTTTGATGTAGAATGCTACCTAACATACTTATCCATGTAATTTTCTTCATTGTGGCATGAATTTTCAGATCCATAAGATTCAAAACAAAAGTTTAATATTGACATAAAAACAAGCATACTAATAAAGCAATCATGTCTTCTCAAAATAACATGGCTAGAGAAAGTTATCCCTACAAAATCATATATTCTGGCTATACTCCATCTTCATCACACAAAGTATTAAATCGTGCACAACCCCGGTGACAAGCCAAGCAATTGTTTAATACTTTTGATGTTCTCATTTTTTTCCAACTTTCACGCAATACATGAGCGTGAGCCATGGATATAGCACTATAGGTGGAATAGAATATGATGGTTGTGGAGAAGACAAAAAGAAGGAGATAGTATTACATCAACTAGGCGTATCAATGGGCTATGAAGATGCCCATCAATAGATATCAATGTGAGTGAGTAGGGATTGCCATGCAACAGATGCACTAGAGCTATACATTTATGAAAGCTTAAAAAAAACTAAGTGGGTGTGCATCTAACTTGCTTACTCACGAAGACCTAGGGAAATTTGAGGAAAACCATCATTGAAATATACAAGCCAAGTTCAATAACGAAAAATTTCCACTAGTATATGAAAGTTACAACACAGGAGAATCTCTATCATGAAGATCATGGTGCTACTTTGAAGCACAAGTGTGGAAAAATAATGGTAACATTGCCCCTTCTCTCTTTTCTCTTATTTTTTTTCTTTTCTCTTTTTTTATGTGCGCTTCTTTGGCCTCTTTTATTTTTTAGTGAAGTCCGGAGACTCATACCGACTTGTGAGGGAATCATAGCTTCCATCATCCTTTCCTCGCATGGGACAATACTCTAACAATGATGATCATCACACTTTTATTTACATACAACTCAAGAATTACAACTCGATACTTAGAACAAAATATGACTCTATATGAATGCCTCCAGCGATGTACCGGGATGTGCAATGATCTAGCGTTGCATATGACATCAAAAAACGAACAAGCCATGTAAACATCATGCTACATATCTTAGGATCATGCAAATCAATATGACAATGATGGTGCGTGCCATAATAAAACAGAATGGTAGAAGTTGCATGGCAATATATCTTTGAATGGATATGAAAATGCTATAATAGGTAGGTATGATGGCTGTTTTGAGGAAGGTATAAGGTGGGTGTAAGGCACTGGTGAAATTTGCGCGGTGCTAGAGAGGCTATCAATGATGAAAGGGTGAGAGTGCGTATAATCCATGGACTCAACATTAGTCATAAAGAACTCACATACTTATAGCAAAAATCTACTAGTCATTGAAATAAAGTACTATGCGCATGCTCCTAGGGGGATAAATTGGTAGGAAAAGACCATCGCTCGTTCCCGACCGCGACTCATAAGGAAGATAATCAATAAATAAATCATGCTCCGAAGAACATTAAAGCAAGCATTAAAAGGTGAGGTGAGATAGATTGGGGAAGTCTGGTGTGAAGGAGAGAGGGTGATATGGCAAAGGTGAGGTGGGTGTCATCCAGTTTTAAAGAGATGATAAAATAGGATGCGTCGTGGAGGTGGGGCCGTGTGTTGGAGATAACATATTGGATAGTCCGGACAACCACGTTTCTTTCCACATATGTGCTGAATTTCGGGGAGCCCTAACTGTTCAGGTGGTTGAATTTTCAGGAGCCCGCTGGGTGTCTTTTTGATATCCGAACATGCCCGGCCTTATGACGGAGAAATGAGCGTAGACCTTGGAGATTACCTTAATCGATTACTTATTTGATTCACGTATATGCACTGTAGCCCATAGCAACACTCGGGTATTCTACTAATATCCCTAGCGAGCAGGTTTGGCGTATTCGAGGGCATTCAACACGTTAGCGGTGACTCGAGCCGGCTATGGTTGACGGATTGCGAACGGGGCTTGGGAACGACTATGCTCGCTTATTGCAAGACGTAGGCCAAATGCGTTTCGGCGCCTAAAGCGCCATTCTCTTCACTTCCCACAAACGGGCGCACACCCCGCCTTCTGCGGTGGCCAGACCCATTTTACCTTTTTGATTACATCCATGTTTTTTATCTCTTCTTTGTTCCTTTTTTCTTTGTGAACTTTTTCTTCCTTTTTCCAATATGCAAACTTTCTCTTCCAAATAGATGAACTTTTCCAAAATTCACGAACTTTTTTTTCAAAATCCATGAACTTTTAAAAAAAATCATATTTTTTTTTCAAAATGAATGAACCTTTTGCAAAATCTACGACCCTTTAAAAAACATTCGTGAGAAGTTTTTCAAAATTGATGAACTTTATTTCAAAATCATGATTTTTTTTAAATCGACGATTTTATTTTCAAATTTGACGAGCATTTGTTCAAAATCAATGAACTCCTTTTGAAATTCGTATTTTTTTCAAAATCAACAAACTTTTTTTAGTTTCATGAACTTATTTTTCAAAATTGGTGAACTTTTCTTTGAATTTAGTGAACTTTTTTATTTTTGAACTTTGAATTTGGAGAACTTTTTCCCATAATAGATGAACTTTTAAATTGGAAAAACAAGTGAATAACACAATGGGGAAAAGGATAAATTGAGGAAAAAAGTGAGGCAATGAAAAAAAGCGAGGGAAAACGTCAGCGGGCAGGGAGGCTAGCGAGCTAGCGAGTGATGCGCGCTGGGCCACGGACCATGATGACCTGCGGGCGCCACCATGATCGCTAGTTGGCACTGAAGGCGCTAACGAGGGAGAGCAACTAGTTGACGAGCGCTCCATCGGGAGCCTCACAACGATCACTTGCGGTGGCCTAAGAGCGCGCCACTTAGAACGCTCTAAGCCGCCACCACGTGTCGCACGCTACCTCCAAATTTTGTTTTTTTATTATTTCGCACGCGTTTTCAGCTTTTCACATGATTTTTTCGGGTTTTCAACTTCTAGGTTTTCCATCGGTTTTCCTTAGCTTTTTCATAAAAAAAAACAGTTTTTCTTCCGCGAGAGGCACAACGGAAACGAAAAAAACGTATTTTTCTCTCTTTTTTTGTTCTTTCGTGACAGGCTCGGTTTTGCTTCCTCGAAAGGCACGGCCGTGCCTCTCTGAAACGGGGAAGAAAAACACATTTTCTCTCTTTTCTTTCATGAGAGGCTGTGCCTCTCAGAAACAGAAAAAACGCGTATTTTTTTCTTTTGTGAGAGGCACAGTTTTGCTTCCACGAGAGGCACGGATTTGCTTCACCGTGCCTACCGGGAACGGGTTCCGTAAAGGGGAAAAAAGGTGCTCGTAGTTTGGTTTTCTCGTTCGGTTTTTTTCATGAAAAAAGTTCGTCAAAACCTACCAACATGGGATCTAGTTTTGAAGATCTCGACATGAGTAATCCAATAATGAAAACGGTTCAAGATTTAGACGTACGATTCAATAGGTAAACGTTTTGAATAAACAGAACTACGAAAAAAGGCAAAACTCTCAGGTTGCGACAAGTGGCGCACATGCAGCGCCACTTATCACACCTAAGTAGGTGGGAGTGATCTTTCAAAGGAGTACTCCTCAATTAGTGATTTCGCTAACCAGGAGGTCCCAAGACGTAGCACAGTCTCACGTCAAGCAGCCGCAAGAATGAGCCGACCCAGCACGGACTATAGTCCTTCAACGCTTTTTTCTTTTTTTTTTTCAAATTTTCATTCGTTTGTTCTTTATTTTTTTGCTTTTGCTTATATTTTAAAATATACTAAAGAGTACATATCTGATGGAAACCACATATTCAGTGGAAGCACGGAAACTTGATTCTGTGCCGTTGAATGAGGATTGTGCGATTTGAGATGAAAAGATGGACGAAATGCAAAAGGAACCCCGTAATCTTCCTGTACCTCGGTACACATCCTTGAAGATGAGCCATCGGTGGCTCTTTCCCTATGGGGCTATCCCGATTCACTTTTTCCCCATAGCTAGGGTTCGGAGATGGTCGCCTCGCCCAGCACGACGCCCTCGTTCCGCGTAGGGCCGGCGGCCGGCGGCCGGCGACCGCGTCAAGTTCCTTCTCTCCTCTCCGGCGTCGGGGCGACCGTGACTAATTCGTTCTCTCCTCTCCGGCGGCTGTCCTACCGCGACAACCCAGCAGTACACCCCGGCGGATATTTGGAGTCGTAGTGGTGCACTGATACGTTCTTCGGCTTGTACTCGAGCTATGTCCGATGTATAAACGTGAGATTTACTATGACAGTTAATGGCTACTGAGTTAGTGATGTGTCTTGTGTTGTAACAAAACACCCTAGCATAAATGCGGTTAACTACTGTACGTGTCAGTTGTAACAAAACTCCCTAGCATAATGCGGCTATCATGCCTTAACTACTGTACATGTTGTTGAAGTGATGGCAGTACCGCAAGTGAATTCTGGACTACTAAAAATGGCTTCCTTCAGTTTTCTGTTGTATGGTCTGGGGCATTGCCTGTTAGTTGTTTTAGTTTCCTAATGTGATTTTGCTGGTACTCTGCTATTAGGAGACTATTTAGAATCACCTTCTGTTAGTTTTGCTATCCATTGCTGCTAGTTTTCCATTTTAAATCGAAATGTACTTGTCCAGCATGCGTGGTAAAATCATAGGCACACCGGATGGCTTACTGATCCTATTTGCTGACAAAAAATGGAAATAAGTGGCAAGAGGCTAGCTGCGTTTACTTGTAGGCCTGAGGGGTTCCGTGTAAAATGTACTCTCTGGTTGCCGGCGTTATTTTGCAAATAGGGCAGACCAGTTATGAGTCAATCTGATCCATACAAATAGCATCCAACCATCTGTGCTCAGGTTTCCAGGATTCCACTGAATAAGTGGTTTCCAGGTGATATTGTCTCTATACTAAATATTTCTATTATAAAAATCACATTATACACAAAAATGAAAAATTCCTAGTCGCGCATTTGAAAAAGTTAACCGTGTATGAAAAATGTTTCTAATGTATACAATTTTTTTACAATGTGTATGAAAAATAGACATGAAAACATATATATGAAAAATATATTAATCATATATTTGAAAAATATTAAACGTGTATACAAAATGCATTCCTGATGTATGCAAAAAAAAGTAAAATGTGTTGGGAAAAGTAGATATAAAAATATATTTTTTTAAAAATGTATGAAAAAAGTAGACATAAAAAATATAAGTTTTTAAAAATCTTAATCATGTATTTGGAAAATTTTAAACACGTACATAAAAAGCATTCCTGATGTATTAAAAATGTATGAAAAAGTAGAGATAAAAAATATAAGTTTTTGTAATGTTAATCATGTATTTGGAAAATATAAACATGTACATAAAAATATTCCTGGTGTATAAGTAAAATACAGAATGTGTACGAAAAAGATTGACATCAAAATGTATGTTTAGAAAAAGTGTTAATCATATATTTGAAAGAATGTTCAGCATGCATGCATAGAAAAATGTTTCAGATGTACATGAAAACTGTTTCATGCATTTGAAAAATATTAAACATGTATAAAAAATGGTCCTGTTCTATACTATTTATGTTGGTTTGTATTTTGTGTGACATCGGTTGGGGTGACTAACAAACCAACAAGAAACCAAAGGGGGAGGGTCACGCAGGGAGGAAAAAACCAGTAAGGAGGGAGGGCGACCAAACCAACTCCTTTTTTTTAAGGATAGCCTCATGGCACTTTATTTAAACTGTGGCAGTGTTACATCATTGAGTACATGAGATAATAAAAAACTTGGAGCAACATCCGCCCAATAAAAACGAGCCTTAACACCATAACAGTATCAAGCTGTAAAATGTGCCAATTCATTAGCTTCCTTTGGACAACGCTTGAAACAAATTCTAGGAATGCCATGAGCAATATGAAAACAGTCCGCAAGTATCGCTGCATTAGGACCCAAAATCTCAGTTTTTCCGGTGCATGCTTCAATCGGTTCAAGACAATCTGATTCTCCTATCACCTTTGTGCACCCAATCTCTGAAAGAAGCTTCAAACCTTGCAAAAGCGCCGGAGTTTCAGCAGTTTGGGCATTAAGGACATGATCAATTAATTCAGAACTCCCTTTTAATAGTAGAGGACATGGTTATGGAAAAGTATCCATTTGGTTTATATTATCACAAGTTATTATATTTATGTTGGTTTTTATTTTATGCGAAAACGGTTGGAGTTAAAACAACAACATGAAAGGGAGTAAAAAATCGGAAAGGAGAGGAGGCTACGGAACCAACTTTTTTGACTAGTAGAGATGTGGCGATCACGCCTTCTCACCTGAATTTCACAGTTTTTCCTCTGTGACATGACAGGGATCGCTGGTCCGCTGAACTTCACTTGTCATGGAAAATCAAGCTTTTTTCCTTCCCTTGAGGAGATGCTAAGTAAACTATTACTTGGGCCACTCGCACGTCAGATGCCATTTCTTTAAGCCCAAATATAATAACACCTTGTGGCATGTGAAGTGCTGTCATCCAGCACATAAAAAAAAGATTATCACATGACCATTTTTTAGCCCTCAGCCGGCCGTTGAGCATGGGGTTAATAAAATCACCCGCGTGGTTGGTGCAAATTCTTCTTTATTAACAACAAAAACCATCATACACCGTAATGTTACTCTATGCACATATTGTGTCTTTCTGTCATGTTCCCATGTAGATATAAGTACACTATACATTTCTGAAAGATGGCATCACATGTTGATTGGAATCATGACTCAGAAAAGGATTCCTGTCACGTTCCTGTGTAGATATAAATACACTATACATTTCGATGGCATCACATGAAGATCGGAATCATGACTCAGAGATGCCGGCGCGATAAGGATCAAAATCGTTGTGCACCTCACCGTCAGTTGCTCATTTGACCAAAAATAAGAAAGTAAGTTCTTTTCGCATACAGCTTGAGACCAGTTCAGACTTATTTTTGGAAAAGGTGTGCTATGTTTTTTCTTTGACGTGTTTTTTGAACCATAATATGGAACTTTGAGCGAACATCTTCAACAAAGGAATGACATCATCTGCTGAACAACCACATAAGTTATTTGCACATTGTTGATCCGCCAATGTCATTGTTCACCATCTCTGCTAACCGGCGCCTGCCGCGCTAGTTGGCTCCTATGCGTGCATTGACGCGCCAACGGAGCCTAAATTTTCCGAGGTACTGTTGGAGTTAATCTTACGTACAAAGGTGTTGGGTAGAGTACATCAACATGGATTCAATAGTGATGTGTATGCCTTGGTACTGTCGTTTTGTCATTGAATTGAAGTTGCCGGTAGATCAGCACAAAATAAGTACTACATCAACATGGATTATTATGGTGATGCCGTTGGGGCTGCCGTTGACATTGAGGTTACAGGTAGATCAACACAAACCAAGATCCGACAAATTGGGAGAGATGACTGATTTGCTCTCAGGAGGATCATCGTTTAAGCTTGTTAATTACACCGTACAGCACACTCGTAGATACAACTCAGATGTTTTGTACTTGTTAAAGCAGAGAATGCAGCTCACGCTGATTTGAGGTATTATATAATGTGTGTACTGGCACGAAGAGTTGACCATGCTATTCACTACTAGGGATTAATCTATCACTGACATGCTCCTCTAAACCCATCTACGGACGGGTTTTGCGTCCATTAGTGGTAAAACATCACAGTGATTGACTTTTACCATGAACGGAAGATTTGTGCAAGTTAGTGGAGGTATACACCATGAAAAACATCTCTAGTGTAAACCTGGTACATGCCTACACCCATCGATGACACCCACTTCACTGCCACGATGGCCTGTTCAAATATATCGCCCGCATCTCTCTATCAATTTGGAAGAGACGTCAAGTTCAAGACCATGCCAACGAGGCATTAACAAAAAAAAATCTGCAATCTACCCACATCTCTTCATCAGTTCGGACTTTATTAAGATAAATTGGTTGCCTTGTAGCCGTAGCTGTGGTTGGTGAGGCTGTGGAACCAGCGAGGACAAGTCCTCTGTTACCCCTTCATGCTGCTGCCGTGCTCGTCATGCGTAAGGAGAGTTGTTAGAAATATTGATGGTGGTCTACCCATGCACTTCCGGTACAAATTGCATATCTTAGACTAAGGAGTACACCAGAGGGAAAACAACGTCGAAGCCGGCTCTGGGCATTTGTAGCAGTATTCATGTAAACATTCAGTACATGTTCTGAATTCAGAGTGAAGAATATAAAGCTGGATGTGACACCATTATATTGTACTCCCTCCGTCCCAAAATTATTGTCTTAGATTTGTCTAAATATGAATGTATCTAGTTACATTTTAGTGTTAGATACATCCATATCTAGACAAATCTAAGATAAGAATTTTCGAACGGAGGAAGTATTAACTACTCCCTCAGTTTCAAATTTAAACTGAAGTAAGTGTGTTTGTCATGATGTTTGTGCCTATGCTTCACAAAACGTTTAGGAAAACAGGGTTGTAAATGTGAACTTTAGCTTAAATCATATTTCCGTTTTGTTACTAGTACTGGGCAGCTGTCTTGAGACTTGGAATACAAGATACAATCCAGTTAACCAAATATTAGAAAATTTACATTGTTGAAAAAAAAATGAAAACTCAATGATGAATTGCATACAAGGAACATCATAGCCAATAGGAGGACGACATACAGTTTCTCACATCTCTCTAGTAATTCAAGATCCATCACTCTATCCGTGCTGAACTCAAACAGGTAACCCACCATTTCATTTCATTCTGACACAGAGAGACAAAAACTTGCTAGAACCTGGAGTCACCCCCCGCAATGTCGATGACGAAACGGTAGCGGACGTCGTTGCGCGCGAGCCTGGCTAACGCGCCGTTGATCCCGTCGTTGGAGACGAGCTCGATGTCGCAGGTGATGTTGTGCTCCCCGCAGAGGTCCATCATCTCCTGATGGTCATTCATTCCCCCCGTTATGCTCCCACTGATCGTCTTGTTCCCTGTACGTACCCATGCAACCAGAAGATTTACCATGTCAAATTAGTTGTTAAACAGGATGGAGACAGCGCGAGATTGATGGTAAATACTACTTCCTCCGATCTAAAATAAGTGTCGTGGTTTTAGTCACGACATTTAGAGTAGCATGTTAATTAGTTAGCTCACCGAAAATAAGCGGGAAGGAAGGGAGTTCGAGGGGCCCGTCCGGAGCGGCGACGAGGGCGAGTGCGCCGCCCACCTTGAGCAGCTCCAGGATTGGTCCCAGCGAGTGCGCCGCCGGGACTGTGTCGATCACGTAGTCAAGCTTCCTCGCCATAGCCTACAAATTGCAAGAAGGTTAAATACTGACGCAAGCTAGAGTTAGTGACTAATGCAATCAGAAAGTGGACTCCATGGACTATGGACGCAAGCTAGCAATGGCCATTAGATTAGGTACCTGCATCTGCTTGTCGTCGGTGCTGATGATGAAGTCGTCGGCCTTGAGGTTCTCCCTGGCCTCCTGCTCTTTGGCCGGCGACGTGCTGATCACCGTGACGTGCAGCCCGAAGGCCTTGCCGAACTTGACCGCGACGTGGCCCAGCCCGCCCAGCCCGACCACCCCGAGCCTCTTGCCGGCGGCCCGCAGCATCCCGTGCTTCTTCATCGGGGTGTACACGGTGATCCCGGCGCACAGCAACGGCGCCGCCGCGTCCAGCGGCAGGCTGTCGGGGACCCGCACCACGAACCTCTTGTGCGCGACGTACATGCTGGAGTAGCCGCCGTAGGTGACGCTGCCGTCCCAGTAGACGCTGTTGTAGGTGAGCCCCAACTTGTCGCAGTAGTTCTCCTGCGAGCTGTCGCACTGCTCGCAGTCCAGGCACGAGCACGCCAGGCACCCCACGCCGACGCGGTCGCCGGGCCTGAACCCCGACACGTTGGCCCCGACCTTGGTGACCACGCCGGTGATCTCGTGGCCCGGCACCACCGGGTACGTGGTGATGCCCCAGTGGTTCTTGGCGAAGTGGAGGTCCGTGTGGCACATGCCGCAGTAGAGCACCTTGATGGTCACGTCGTCCACGCCGTTCTCCCGACGCTTGAAGTTGAACGGCACAATCTCGCCGGACTCGTCCATGGCCGCCCACCCGCTTACCTCCTGCGTGTGGTTGGGGGTAACCTCCATCACCAACTTAGTCCCTCTCTTTCTCTCTCTCACTAGCTAGCTCACTTGTGTGTGCGACACTGGCTCAGCAGGAACAAGATTCTTGATGTGTCTTTGGTGCTGCTGGTTGTGAGTTTTCCGCAGCATCTCCTGGCCACGGCTACTTATAGAGCTTGACGGCACTCGGGTTGTTTTGTGCTAAGGTATTCAGTGTTTTTTTTAAGGTTTTTCGTATGGTTTTATTAAGATTGGTATTCACTAGTTTACGTGGGTGGTTGGGGTGGTTACACGACCTGTATTTAACATGAATACGTACAACATAATTATACCAAGTTGGTTGTTGTAGATTTGAAAAGATTCTTGTTGTCTTTGGTGCTGTTTGTGAGTTGTGACTATAGCACCTCCTCGTCGCAGCTCCTCATAAAGTTTGACCTGTAATATACGTGGTTTTGGAGGCTATCCAGCAGCAGTTTATGGGGTGGTTGCACTTGACCTGTAATATACGTTTGTGGTCAAGTTGATGTTTTCGCCGATAAGCTTGATAATTACAATTGTTAGGATAGTACTTCTTTCCATTTTATTTTAGAAGATTCCACGGCAAATTTCATGAAAAATCCAAAACTTACAATAAGTATTTAATCCAGAACTTATAATCGTCAGTGATACATAAGCGCATCTCCAACACTGACCGATAAATTTACTCCGGCATCTATCCGCGGATATAGGGACCAGTCCATGGACACATGTGCGGGAGCCGGCCATCTAATGCTTTCTCAACCACATTTCAGCTAAACCGGCCGAAATTCATGCAAACACAACATAATTCACTTAACTTTAGACATAATTCACTTAAGTTGCGCCAACTAAGGCTTGGCCTAGGTGGCCTTCTGCCAACAGCATGACCTAATAATACTAGTTATATCATAATGACCTACTAATATCCATTTAAGAAAAATGACCTACTAATTCTATAACCTTCCGCCAACTTAACGCCATGACCTACAATGGCTTCCGCCAACTAAACGAAATCAATTTGTGCATGATTTAATTTGCTTTCTATCCGCCAAAACATTAGCGGCCTTCTGACAAATAGTAGTGAGGGTGGGGATACGTGGTGGCTTTTCACTGGTGAGACGGATGTCTGGACTCCCGTAAAGCTTCTCCATGCATGTTTGTCTTCGGTTTACGGTAAAAAGTGCGTCCGGACCGATATAGAGCCGCGTTGGATGGCACAATACGTCCGAACAACGGGGTCCGGACGTATGCGAGCGGTTTGAGGATTGGCGTTGGACATGCCTAATGTTGTTTTGTGGTAAGGTATTCAATGGTTATTTTCAGTTTTTTCTTATGGTTTTATTTACATTGATATCCAGTAGTTTTCGCAGGTGGTTGGGGTAGTTACACCACCTGTATTTTACATGTATATGTGCAATATATTTATACCAAGTTGGCCGTGAGTTGTGACTATATAGCATCTCCTGATCACCGTTACTTATATGATTTGACGCCCTTGGTCAGTGAAAGCTTGGTTTTGGAGGCTATCCATCAGTTTATGGGAGTGGTTGCACTTGACCTGTAATATACGTTGTGACGTAAAAATATAATTAAACGAGTGGCAAGTTGACGTGTTCAGTGATAAGCTCGATAATTACAATTGTTAAGATAGTACTTCTTTCCGTTTCATTTTAGAAGGTTCCGCGCCAAATTTCATGAAAAACCAGGGCTTACAATAAGATCAGACTAGTTATCTGGCTATAAAAATTGACAAAGTAGTTCTACCAGCTCCATGGGCCAGTTTTTTCAACTGTAAATTCTTCGGATTCAGATTCTAGAAAATGCCCACAAAATCAGTCGCTCAATTCTTTCCGAGGATTGCAGTCTGATTTTATGGCATGAGTTGTGTGCTACGTCCGCTGGCTCGCTGCTGTTGAAGAAGATTGATAGCAATACTACCTGACAATGTGCACAGGGCTGACCGGGAGTCGCGCCGATGCTTCAGCGGTCAAGGCACTGGACGACTGGGTGGTCGGTGCTCGAGATCAAGGTGTAGACGTCTCGGGACGTGGGTCGGGAGATATTGAGTGAGTGGCCAGGATCATCGATTTTGGGCGATTTTGAGAAACACTGCAATTCTGGCTTGAGTCTCAGGGATTCTTTTGTGGGGGTGGGGGTTCTTTCGTACTACTTCTGATTCCCAAGAATCATGGCCAGGTTCAGGGTTCATATTAATCCTTGCCGATATATGGTTGCTGGCATTCTCTCTCTATTTTTTTGAGGGGGTTGCTGGCATTCTCTTATTGAACGTGTTGTCATGGGTTATGTTGATGGTTAGCAAGTTTGTGGAACAAATAACATGCATATTGAACGTTAATCAATGCGCACATGCATACGCACGGCTACCATGCACCATGAAAACACACTGGCCATCCGATTTGGCATAGATCTGATCCGGGCATCCAGACAACTGGACCTAGTTTTTCTACGCACCTGTTGGACAGGACACACTCTTGTTTGACCTGCAGCTACTGTGCTGTTGTAGTATATACAATACAGCAATTTGGATCCTTATCAGGCCGGCATCTACGGTTCATGATTCCAGCATGTGACGCAATCCATCAGAGATTTATGTATTGGAGTATATTGACATGGCAACAGATTATGACAGAGGCACAGCGTGCACCATGTTCATAAGCCTGCAATTAATGTTGAGTATAGTATTATGGTGCGTATTCATTTTTATACTTTCTTATTAATAATAAAGAGGTTGCACCATCCACGCGGGAGATTTTTTTTAAGGCCACGCTCAACGGCCAGTCTGAGGGCTACAAAATGATCTTCGCATGGGCCGTGTAAAAGTAAACCAGTATGCGGACTAGTCCACAGCTCCAGGCGCAGAAGTTGGATTTGAGGGCGCAGAAGTTAAAATGCAATTCCCTCAGAAAAATGTAGTTAAAATATAAATAATGAAAATTCTACCCAAATGGAGGAGGACGATGCTAAAGCCATCGATTTTCCCCGTCATGTGGTGTAGACAGAGTGGCAGTTACCAGCTAGTTTTTTTTCTTTTGAAAATGAGGCATGCCCCGGCCTCTGCATCTCTTGATGCGCATAAGCATTTATTAAAATAATAGGTTCAAGCAAGTAGTCTCGAACATAAGCAAAAAGTCGAAGTAAATAAATGCCACAACCGGTGAAAATAGGGCTAGATGACTAAAGACCTATCTTATTATTAGACCGCCATCCAAACCGGTTGTATGTATCCCGTGCAACCATCTCCCATCGGCTATACCTAATATCCATATGCGCTTTGTGGTCCGCATGGTTAAGCAAGGACCACATACGGATCCAGATAGACGCTCTGAAGATGACTTGCAAATTCTTTATGATGGTTTGTTTGTTAAAGGGGACGTCATTTCGGCAGTTTCATAAAGCCCAAAGCAGTGCACATGCTCCCACTCGAATATGTGCCGCAGTCTGAGGCGCCACCCTAGCCAACTAGTTCTCAAAAGGATGTGATAGAGAGGCGGTGTGACGTTAAACGCAATGTGAATGGTTCTTCAAAGTGACTAAGCAAGCGGGCATTTCATAAACAGATGTTCTATTGTTTCATTATGATCACAAAATCAACATCTTTTACTTCCTTTCCAATTACGCTTAGCTAGGCTATCTTTAGTTAGAATTACGTCCTTATACACAAACCACATAAACACTTTTATTTTCAACGACACCTTAACTTTCCATATACGAACTGTCCTTGGGATAGTCCCGGTGTTAATCAAATCCGTGTACATGGATTTAACCGAGAAAACTCCTGACACAAATAACTCTTCCAGTGCAAAGAGTCTGCTACATTAGAAAGGTTAACCTCCATTAACCTACAAACGAGATGTAGCCATCTATCCCACTGCTCGTCCATAAGCGATCGCCGAAACTGCATGTTAAGAGGAATGAATCCCAACATTGTAGCAACAGAGATCTCTTTCCGTTGTGCAATGTTATAAATAGATGGATACTACAAGACTAATGGGGTTTCTCCTAACCAGGTGTCCTCCCAAAACCTAGCATCTTGTACATTCCCTACAATGAATTTAGTCCTGTTAAAGAAGACGACCTTTGTCCTCATAAGCCCCTTCCAGAATGGAGAGTCAGACGATTGTGCCGTAACCCGGGCGAGCATTTTGGAATAAAGACATTTATTATGCAACAGCTGAATCCAGACCCCCTCTCTTTCTACCGATAAACGGTACAACCATTTGCTAAGCACACACTTGTTTTTCACTTCCAGATTTTCAATACCCAGGCCTCCCCGGTCCTTCGGTCTACAAATACTGTCCCATTTTGCCAACCGATATTTAACCTTGTTTTCATCAATTTGCCAAAAAAATCTAGATCGATAGAAATCCAATCTTTTCCGTACCCCAACCGGTACTTCAAAGAATGAAAAGAGAAACATTGACATTCTTGTGAGTACGAAATTAATAAGAATCCATCTTCCTCCATTAGACAAGAGTTTGTCCTTCCAGCAATTCAGTTTCTTTTCAAACTGATTTTCAATACATTTTTATTCTTTATTAGTGAACTTGCGGTGATGAATTGAAATCCCTAAATACGTAAAGGGTAACGAACCCACTTCACACCCGAACAACTTCTTACAATTTTTTTGTTCTTCTTTGAAGCGTCCAAAGCAGAGCAATTTCACTCTTATTAAAGTTAATCTTCCACCCGCAAAAAAAAGTTAATCTTCAGCCCTGACAGTTACCAGCTAGCTAGACTGAGCCTGGAGACCAATCCAATTCAATTGTTGATCGATTATTTACGATGGTAACAACTCGCAGCAGCTCGTAAAGTTCAGAATTCAGATGCTTGGCGGTTGCCGCAGTTGGCTGTCCCACCTACAGCTTGTCGGATCCATTCCCTCCAATGCCGATGACGAAGCGGTAGCGCACGTCGTTGCGCGTGAGCCGTGCCAGCCCGTCGTTGATCAGATTAGGGAGAAGTCACGTTACTTTTGTTATTTGTGTATGTACACGGGAGAAGATATGTACCTTCAAAATATTATCTTCAGTTGTCAACCGGCACCGTTTTGTTATTCATTTGTTTACTCTTGACAAAACAACAGTTGCTAATACACCAAACATAGTGATGTGTTCGTCTCCAATCCCTATATGTGGTTTGCCACATTATAGTATCATCTGTATTATCTCTCCTGTTGATGCATATCCTCGCACTGGCACACGGAGCTTACTCGATTAGGTTTCGAGCCGACGCACACGACACGTATAGAGCTAGCACCAATCGGGCCAGCCTGAACGATCCCTCCAGAATGTGTACTACGTACTTTCCGTTGCCGAAGAAAGCTTGGACGTGCACGACGTGCCCTTTATTTTTCTGACGGGGTAGCAGCTCAAGAACCTGACTAAATAGGATTAGGAATACTACTTTATCTTACATATTTTCTTTTGAGGGGGAATGCCTATTCGGCGCACTTTATTTACCGAAAAAGGGTTTACCCCTGCTTTATATACAAAGCAATCAACCGAGACAACCAACAATAGATACTGGGGCGGAAACAACACAATCACGCCCAAAAGAAATGAAAGATAAAATATAAGAGAAACAAATGCCGACAACGGCGGATCGACAAAAAACGAAGAAGCCTCGAGGCCGCTGCATCCATCGGAGATCGCCCACCAAGCTCCGAGCCTCCGAAGCGCCGATACCAATCAACACCTCCAAGAAGGGACGCGATGATGACGACGCTTCTGCCAAGGGTTTCCCCCGGTACGCGGTGAGGAGAGAGGAAGGATAGCCCCGACGCCCTCCAGGAAGGTCCGGCGGCACCCTTATGCGCCACCGCGTCGGTGTCGGCCAAGCCAACAGGGATTTCTCCCGACCCCAACCTTCACCTCAGGCACTCCGGAGCTCGCCACCAAACCGACCACCACCCTGCGCCCCGGACAAGAAGCTTCCCACGCTGTCTCACCACGACACTGCGAAGCATGGCCTGCACAATGAAGAAGAGGAGTCGGGAGTAGGGCAGAAGCATCGTCGACACGCGGGAGGGCCTCACCTCCACCGTCGATGACGTTAGCTGACCGGACACAATAGCAGGAACATACCAGGCCGTGGCCGCACAAGCCCGGCCGGGATCTCCAAGGCCCGTGAAGTTCCCGCCTTCGCGCTGCAGTCGGCACACCGTCAGTGCCGCCGTCCCTATCCAAGCCGCTCCCCTACCTCCTCGCACAGAGAGCCGCCAAGTGGAAGCACCACCACCACATGCACCGCCGACCACCACCACCAGGTCGCCGGACCGCCACCGGCCGAGCCGCACCGCCGCCACACGCCCGCGACGGAGATGAATCATCGCAGCCGCCAGGAACGCGAAGCCGGACCCCAGCCGTCACCCACACCGCCCACGGCCCGCGCCGCCTGGCCACATCCGCCGCCGAATCACGCTCACGCACGCCCCACCAGGCAGCCGCCGCGCCACCATGAAGCACCAGTGGAGCCGACACGCCAGCACCACCAGGAGCTCCCGGATCCGCGCCGCCGAGCCCGCCGCAGCCTGACGCCTGCTGCAGCCCGCCGTCCCGTGGCGCACTTTATTTCGAAGCCAACAAACTTACATCATGAATCAAAAAATGGAAGTAAGAAACTATGAGGATCATCATCCCAAAAAATAAAAGACTTCGACTCGTACAAATGTTTTGCTAAGTTGTGTGCAACTAAATTTGCATCCCACTTGCAATGCTGAAAGGAGATTCCAGCAATGTGTTGTGCCTCTGCGAAGATTTCCAAGAGTATAGCTAAGGAGGGACCAAATAATTCAATGACTCCAGTGCATGCATTAACCAAGTCCAAACAGTCTGATTCCACCGTCAGTCCCGAGCATCCTAGTCTTTCCAGTAGCTCAAATCCTTTGAGCATGGCTAAAGACTCTGTCGATCCAGCATCCAACACATGGTATATAGGTTCAGCAGCACCCGCAATCGCTTCACCGGAATTGTTGCGTAAGACAACCCCCACAGCTCCCATGCCATCATCATGAAAAGCCGCATCTATGTTTAGTTTATACGATCTTGGGTTAGGTTTAGTCCACATGATTTCATGTGGAACACTTGTTACCGATGCCGCATTGAAATTTGACGTAAGCGCATAGATTGCAAATGTTGTGCACGCTGGGGCAGACACCTGTTCTCCTTTCACCATTTCTCGACGTTGGTACCAGATATACCAACAAGCCACAACAATTGATTCCTGAAGTCCGAGCCCACCGAGAACCGGTGATTTTTTCACCTGACTGCATAGTAACCCTTCCAAAATAACAAATCCAGAGCGGTCAGAGGGCACTACATGTTTGGTGATATCATGCAGCCCTAATGCCCGCCATACCTGGCGAGACCGAGTGCATGTGAAGAGTAGATGTCGCATGTCTTCCAAGCCTGAAGAACAAATAGGGCACTGGCCAGAAACCGGAATGTGTCGCGTGGCGAGAACCCCATAGCACGCGACAGTACCATGCAGTGCTTTCCATATGAATATTTTGATTTTACTTGGGATATTTAGCTTCCAAACAATATCCCATACTGGGTTCACCGGGACCGATCCCTGTCCATCCTCTCTTCGCACTCGAGCTCCAAACCGATGATCACATTCTATATAATACGCAGACCGGACAGAAAACAAGCTCGTCCTTGTCATATTCCATGCTACAAAATCTTCTGTTAAAAACTACTTTATCCTACATAGATTAAGTATGCCTTACTTAATTCCAGCTGTATACTAAAGGAAATATGCCCTAAAGGCAATAATAAAGTTGTTATTTATATTTTCCTATATCATGATAAATGTTTATTATTCATGCTAGAATTGTATTAACCGGAAACTTAGTACATGTGTGAATACATAGACAAATAGAGTGTCCCTAGTATGCCTCTACTTGACTAGCTCGTTACTCAAGGATGGTTAAGTTTCCTAGCCATAGACATGTCTTGTCATTTGATGAATGGGATCACATCATTAGAGAATGATGTGATGGACTAGACCCACCCGTTAGCTTAGCACTATGATCGTTTAGTTTATTGCTATTGCTTTCTGCATGACTTATACATGTTTCTATGACTATGAGATTATGCAACTTCCGAATACCGGAGGAACACTTAGTGTGCTATCAAACGTCACAACGTAACTGGGTGATTATAAAGATGCTCTATAGGTGTCTCCGATGGTGTTTATTGAATTGGCATAGATCGAGATTAGAATTTGTCACTCCGATTGTCGGAGAAGTATCTCTGGGCCCTTGATGTCTACTACACAACCTTCTTCTTGTAGACGTTGTTGGGCCTTCAAGTGCAGAGGTTTGTAGGACAGTAGCAAATTTCCCTCAAGTTGATGACCTAAGGTTTATCAATTTGTGGGAGGCGTAGGATGAAGATGGTCTCTCTCAAACAACCCTGCAACCAAATAACAAAGAGTCTCTTGTGTCCCCAACACACCCAATACAATGGTAAATTGTATAGGTGCACTAGTTCGGCGAAGAGATGGTGCTACAAGTGCAATATGGATGATAGATATAGGTTTTTGTAATCTGAAAATATAAAAACAGCAAGGTAACTAATGATAAAAGTGAGTGTAAACGGTATTGCAATTCTAGGAAACAAGGCCTAGGGCTCATACTTTCACTAGTGCAAGTTCTCTCAACAAGAATAACATAATTGGATCATATAACTGTCCCTCAACATGCAACCAAGAGTCACTCCAAAGTCACTAATAGCGGAGAACAAACGAAGAGATTATTGTAGGGTATGAAACCACCTCAAATTTATTCTTTCTGATCGATCTATTCAAGAGTTCGTACTAGAATAACACCTTAAGACACAAATCAACCAAAACCCTAATGTCACCTGGATAATCCAATGTCACCTCAAGTATCCGTGGGTATGATTATACGATATGCATCACACAATCTCAAATTCATCTATTCAACCAACACAAAGAATTTCAAAGAGTGCCCCAAAGTTTCTACCGGAGAGTCAAGACGAAAATGTGTGATAACCCCTATGTATAAGTTCACGAGGTCACGGAACTCGCAAGTTGATCACCAAAACATACATCAAGTGGATCACGTGATATCCCATTGTCACCACAGATAAGCACATGCAAGACATACATCAAGTGTTCTCAAATCCTTAAAGACTCAATCTGATAAGATAACTTCAAAGGGAAAACTCAATTCATCACAAGGAGAAAGAGGGGGAGAAACATCATAAGATCCAACTATAATAGCAAAGCTCACGATACATCAAGATCGTGCCGAATCAAGAAAACGAGAGAGAAAGATCAAACACATAGCTACTGGTACATACCCTCAGCGCCGAGGGAGAACTACTCCCTCCTCGTCATGGAGAGCGCCGGGATGATGAAGATGGCCAACGGGTCTAGATTGGTTTTCAGTGGCTACAGAGGTTTGCGGCGGCGGAACTCTCGATCTAGGTTTCTTTCTGGAAGTTTGGGGTTATATAAGAGGTATTGGAGTCGGGAACAAGTCAGGGGGGTCTCCGACTAGGCCATGAGGTAGGCGGCGTGCCCAGGGGGTAGGGCACGCCCCGCACCCTCGTGGTGGCCTCGGGACTCTTCTGGACCATCACTGGTACTCCGTGGGCTTCATCTGGGCCAAAAATGATCTGCGTGAAATTTCAGGTTAATTGGACTCCGTTTGATTTTCCTTTTCTGCGATACTCAAAAAACAAGGAAAAAACAGAAACTGGCACTGGGCTCTAGGTTAATCGGTTAGTCCCAAAAATCATATAAAATAGCATATAAATGCATATAAAACATCCAAGGTTGATAATATAATAGCATGGAACAATCAAAAATTATAGATACGTCTGAGACGTATCAGCCCTCTCGGTAATGCACATCACTATAAACCTTGCAAGCAATGTGACTAATGAGTTAGTTACGGGATAATGCATTACGGAGCGAGTAAAGAGACTTTCCTATAACGAGATTGAACTAGGTATTGATATACCGACGATCGAATCTCGAGCAAGTAACATACCGATGACAAAGGGAAGAACGTATGTTGTCATGCAGTTTCACCGATAAAGATCTTCGTAGAATATGTTGGAACCAATATGAGTATCCAAGTTCCGCTATTGGTTATTGACCAGAAGTGAGTCTCGGTCATGTCTACATAGTTCTCAAACCCATAGGGTCCGCACGCTTAACGTTCGATGACGATCGGTATTATGAGTTTATGTGTTTTGATGTACCGAAGGTAGTTCGGAGTTCCGGATGTGATCACGGACATGACGAGGAGTGTCGAAATGGTCGAGCAATAAGATTGATATATTGGAAGGCTATGTTTGGACATCAAAATGGTTCGGGTCGTTTCGGCTAAGTTTCGAAGTACTGGGGGTTACCGGACCCCCCGGGAAGTTATTGGGCCTCATGGGCCTAATGGTGGAAGAGAGGAGGCAGGCCAAGGTGGGGCGCCCCCCTAGCCCAAACCGAATTGGAATAGGGCTAAGGGGCCGGCCCCCCTTTTCCTTCTCTTCTTCCTCTCCTTCCTTCTTCTCCTACTAGGACTAGGAAAGGGGGGAACCTACTCCTACTAGGAGTAGGATTCCCCCCCTTGGGCACGCCCCTTGTGGCCGGCCCTCATCCTCCTCCCCTCCTTTCTATACGGGGGAGGGGGTCACCCCATAGACACACAAGTTGATCTTTAGCCGTGTGCGGTGCCCCCTCCATAGTTTTACACCTCGATCATATTGTCGTAGTGCTTAGGCGAAGCCCTGCGTCGGTAACTTCATCATCACCGTCAACACACCGTTGTGCTAATGGAACTCACCCTCAACCTCAGCTGGATCAAGAGTATGAGGTACGTCACCGAGCTGAACTTGTGCAGATTGCGGAGGTGCCGTGCGTTCGATACTTGATCGGTTGGATCATGAAGACATTCGACTACATCATCCGTGTTACTAAACGCTTCCGCTTTCGGTCTACAAGGGTGTAGGGTAACGCAGCAGAAAAAAAAATTCCGACCTACGCACCAGCCCAGGACCTCTATGGAGACTGCATACATGGTTTGATCTTTTTCGTTACCGACTCGTAGCGCAGTGGGAAGTAGAGACGATGACGATCGGTGGTGTAGATCCCCGAATCTAGAATTTACAGCCTCCCAACCACGAGGATGTATACCCTCATCTGCTCCTCAGACAGCCCTCCAGGACGCGGTCGAACAACCCCCCAGACGGTGCCGCGAACAGCCCTTCGGGAGGGCCTTAGAAACTCGAACGGTCACTCGGACAGCCCTTCGGGAGGACCTTCAAAACTCGGACGGTCACACGGACAGCCCTTCGGGAGGCACTCACGAACTAAGACGGAAACTATGATCTCTCTACAGAGTTCCACACATAGGGTGTCATCTATCCGGCAGGGCTTCGCCGTCCAGAACTAGTTCATGCCGGAACCCAGACAGCCTTTCGGCTCTAGAAACTATTTCGCGGGGAGGGAGAGAGAAGCCAGATCATTGCATGGCACTTGTATGTGAGAAGGGATGAGGAGAATGGAAGCCCCTTATCTTCCTTTTATAGGCCAAGGCAAGGGGTGGGGTGGTGGAGGAAATACCAAAACACCCATGCTACATGTCCCACATGAAGGGTGAAATGGTAACTCAAGTGGGGCACCAAGGGGACACCATGGAGGCACCCCCCTGGCCAGCCACAACCTTGCCCCGTCCCATGGGGGGGGGCAACAAGCCACCAACATGTCTCCTAGAAACAAGGGTGCTCCCAAGACAAAAAGCCACCATATATGTAATCCCCAATTCGTGGGATCTTGTCCCCTCGTGCTGAGACAAGATGTTTTCCACGAAACATTTTTTCTGAAAAATTTCGGAAGGTCCCAGAACATTTCCGGAACCCTCTAAAATTATTCTGGGCATGATCCGAAACATTTCCGGTGTGGTGATTTTTATTAGCGAAAAGCAACAACAGCGGTTACGGCAGCTCCGGAACATTTTCGGTTTTTCTCTCCGAAAATTCCCAAAAGTTCCCAGACCAATTTTGGGTGTTCTTTCTCCGGAACTCTTCCGTTGTCTCCGAAACTTTTCCAGTGACTTTCTCTCAGACTCCCTGTCTAGTATTCAGTAGATAGATGACCCTGCGCGTGACCCTATATGTTCGGTGAAGTATAGACATGACCTAGAACACCTTCCGATCAATGATCAACATCGGAGCCATGGACACCCATATTGACCCCTATACCCACACAAATTAATATTTGAGTGAACCTCTAGTTGCCGTGTGCTATTCCTGTTGCTTCATGATATGTTACAAATACCCGAGGTGAGATTTACTTGCATCCCCGTGGATCAACGACTTGTCCACTATGCTAGTTACATCATTACTAGTTTTGTTCTCTTTTCTCGTTTCCGTGTCGCGGCATCCCTGTGATCAAATCACACAGTGTCTGGCCACACGATGATGGATACCGTAACACCGAGAGGGCCCGAGAATATCTCTCCATCGTCAGAGGAGCAAATCCCAATCTTGAGCTATCAAGTTACTTGACACACTTTTCCATGAACCCGTAAGCCGCCGTAATAGCCACACATTTACGGATGACGTTTAACAAACCCCAAAGTTCATGAAGCAAGTATTAAGAAACTTGATACTCTCATGGTCTAAGGAATTATGCAAATGTTAACCATCTCTGTGTTATGTACCATTTACTTATGACGAACGAATCTCTTAGCATAACATCAATCCAGGTCGATTCAACACAAATGTTCTCTTAACATTATGCCCTCAAAATTGCTGGCATAGACATGCCCATGATCAGGAAAACAGAACCATCATGCAACACTTGAGCTTGTCTTAGAGGCCAGACTAGGAATACTTCTTACCGTTTATTATTCCACACGTGCATATGAGTCTTCCTTTGAGCCTCGTGGATATTGCAGACTCAAGAATCATTGCAGTTATAGCATGGAACATAAACATACTTATGAACTCGGAGATAAATAATATCAT
This sequence comes from Triticum aestivum, assembly GCF_018294505.1. Taxonomy (NCBI): domain Eukaryota; kingdom Viridiplantae; phylum Streptophyta; class Magnoliopsida; order Poales; family Poaceae; genus Triticum; species Triticum aestivum. The sequence goes on along the minus strand of NC_057797.1, from coordinate 36,100,826 downwards.
TTATTATTGCCTCTAGGGCATATCTCCTACAGACTCCCACTTGCACTAGAGTCAATAATCCATTTAATGCTAATGCACTTTACACCTATGGCATACTGGTGTAAAAAATTCTTCGCATGTGGTCTGAGGGAGTCCTGGATTAGGGGGTGTTCGGATAGCCGGACTATACCTTCAGCCGGACTCCTAGACTATGAAGATACAAAATTGAAGACTCCGTCCCGTGTCCGGAAGGGACTTTCCTTGGCGTGGAAGGCAAGGTTGGCGATACGGATATGAAGATCTCCTACCATTGTAACCGACTTTGTGTAACCCTAACCCTCTCCGGTGTCTATATAAACCGGAGGGTTTTAGTCCGTAGGACAACATACACATCAACAATCATACCATATGCTAGCTTCTAGGGTTTAGCCTCCTCGATCTCGTGGTAGATCTACTCTTGTACTACCCATATCATCAATATGAATCAAGCATGACGTAGGGTTTTACCTCCATCGAGAGGGCCCGAACCTGGGTAAAACATTGTGTCCCTTGTCTCCTGTTACCATCCGGCCTAGATGCACAGTTCAGGACCCCCTACCCGAGATCCACCGGTTTTGACACCGATATTGGAGCTTTCATTGAGAGTTCCTCTGTGTCATCGCCATTAGGCTCGATGGCTCCTACGATCATCGATAGCGATGCAGTCCAGGGTGAGACCTTCCTACCCGGACAGATCTTCGTCTTCGGCGGCTTCGCACTGCGGGCCAATTCGCTTGGCCATCTGGAGTAGATCGAAATCTACGCCCCTGGCCGTCAGGTCAGATTTGGAAGTTTAAACTACACGGCGGACATCCGCGGGGACTTGATCTTCGACGGATTCGAGCCACTTCCGAGCGCGCCGCACTGTCACGACGAGCATGATCTAGCTCTGTTGCCGAACAGTGCCCTGGAGGCCGCACCCGCATCGGCTCCGACCCTTAATTCGGAGCCAACTGCACCGACCGAGGATGGGCAGTTGGACGCCACCTCGGGGGCTGTGACCCCAACGGTGATTGAGCCGAGCACTAGCCCCGTACTCTGCGAGACTCGTGACTCCAAGGAGCCGGACTCCTCTCCGGACTCCAAACCCTCCGCGCCCCTGCCGATCAAATTCGATTGGGCGCTAGTCATGGAGTTCACTTCCGCGGACATCTTTCAGCACCCGCCCCTCGGCGATATCCTGAAGTCACTGTAGTCTCTCTCTTTATCAGGAGAGCCCTGGCTGGACTATGGTCAGCAAGGTTGGGATACGGACGATGAAGAAACTCAAAGCCCACCTACCACCCACTTTGTTGCCACTGTCGACGACTTAACCGACATGCTCAACTTCGACTCCGAAGGCATCGACGGTATGGACGCCGACGAAGGAGATGATGAAGAACCAGCGCCTACTAGGCCCTGGAAAGCCACCTCGTCATATGACATATACATGGTGGACACCCCAAAAGAGGGAGATGGCGATGGAACAGCGGAGGATGACCCCTCCAAGAAATAGCCTAAGCGCCGGTGTCAGCGGCGCCGCTCAAAATCACGCCAAAACAAACACGGTGACTCCAGCACAGGAGATAATAATACTCCGGAAAGCGCCGAAGAAAACCCCCTCCAGCAAGAATTAGCACACGAGGATGGAGAAACCAGCCCTCATGAGAGAGCAGCAGACAGAGAGGTCGAGCACGATAATTATATGCCTCCCTCCGAAGACGAGGCAAGCCTCGATGACGACGAATTCGTCGTGCCAGAGGATCCCGTCGAGCAAGAGCGTTTTCAACGCAGGCTTATGGCCATGGCAAGAAGCCTCAAGAAAAAACAGCAACAGCTTAGAGCTGATCAAGATGTGCTAGTCAACAAATGGACTGAAGTCCTTGCGCCCGAAGAGCATAAACTCGAACGCCCCTCCAAGAGCTACCCAAAGCGCAGGTTGCTACCCCGATTAGAGGAAGAAGCACTTGATGCGGCTGACCGGCCACCTCGTGGTCGCGACAGAGAGGCCTCTCGGCCCTCCACTCAAGCCGCACCCCGTACTAAGGCACGAGAATATGCGTCGGACCTACGAGACATGTTGGAGGACAAGGCAAGGCAAACAAGATCGATCTACGGATCATGTGGGTGCCCCACAGCTCGAGACGATAACCGTCACACCGGCCACAAATTCGGCGGGGCCGAACACAGAAGACAAGGCTCATTGGAGCTACGTCATGATATAGCCCAGTACAAAGGCGCCGCACACCCACTCTGCTTTACAGACGAAATAATGGATCATCAAATCCCCGAGGGTTTCAAACCCGTAAAGATCGAATCATATGATGGCACAACAGATCCTGCGGTATGGATCGAGGATTATCTCCTTCATATCCATATGGCCCGCGGCGATGATTTCCACGCTATCAAATACCTCCCACTCAAGCTTAAAGGACCAGCTCGGCATTAGCTTAACAGCTTGCCAACAGGATCAATCAGTTGTTGGGAGGACCTGGAAGCCGCAGTCCTCGACAATTTCTAGGGCACTTATGTGCGACCCCCAGACGCCGACGACCTAAGTCACGTAATTCAGCAGCCAGAGGAATGGGCCAGGCAATTCTGGACACGGTTCCTAACAAAGAAAAATCAAATAGTCGACTGTTCGGATGCTGAGGCCCTAGCAGCCTTGAAGCACAATATCCGTGACGAGTTGCTGGCCTGGCACCTTGGACAGGAAAAGCCGAAATCTATGGCAGCACTCACGACACTCATGACCCGCTTTTGCGGGGGAGAAGACAGCTGGCTTGCTCGTAGCAACAATATGACCAAGAACCATGGTAATTCGGACACCAGGGACAGCAGTGGCAGGTCACGTCGCAACAAGCAGAAGCGCCGCATTAACGGCGACAATGCTGAGGATACGGCAGTTAATGCCGGATTCAGAGGCTCTAAATCCGGTCAGCGGAAAAAGCCATTCAAAAGGAATCCTAGGGGCCCGTCCAGTTTGGACCGAATACTCGACCGCTCGTGCCAGATACATGGCACCCCCGAAAAGCCGGCCAATCACACCAACAGGGATTGTTGGGTGTTCAAGCAGGCAGGCAAGTTAAACGCCGAAAATGAAGACAAGGGGCTGCATAGCGATGACGACGAGGAGCCCCGGCCGCCGAACAACAGTGGACAGAAGGGTTTTCCCCCACAAGTGCGGACGGTGAACATGATATGCGCAACCCACGTCCCCAAAAGGGAGCGGAAGCGCGCGTTAAGGGACGTATACGCGGTAGAGCCAGTCGCCCCAAAGTTCAATCCATGGTCCTCCTGCCCGATCACCTTTGATCAAAGGGACCATCCCACTAGCATCCGTCATGGCGGATTCGCCGTATTGGTTCTAGACCAATTATCGATGGATTTCATCTCACTAGAGTCCTTATGGACGGCGGCAGCAGCCTGAACATGCTTTACCAGGATACAGTGCGGAAAATGGGCATAGATCCCTCGAGGATTAAGCCCACCAAAACGAACTTTAAAGGCGTAATACCAGGTGTAGAGGCCAACTGTACAGGCTCAGTCACACTTGAAGTGGTCTTCGGATCTCCGGATAATTTCCGAAGCGAGGAGTTAATCTTCGACATAGTCTCGTTCCGTAGTGGTTATCACGCACTGCTCGGGCGGACCGCATTCACTAAGTTCAATGCGGTACCGCACTACGCATACCTTAAGCTCAAGATGCCAGGCCCTCGAGGAGTAATTACGGTCAATGGAAACACCGAATGCTCCCTCGGAATGGAGGAGCACACGGCGGCCCTTGCAGCGGAAGTACAAAGCAGCCTCTCTAGGCAGTTCTCCAGTCCGGCCAGTAAACGACCAGACACCGTTAAGCGCGCCTGGCATAACCTACAACAAGACCGCCTGGCACGATCCGAGCAGGCGTAGCAATGCGGCCCCAACACCAACCCTCGCAAAAAGGCGACGCCAGTACTTCGCGTCCATAACTACGCCCTAGAGATACCATGGGTACAGGGGGCGGGGCACCATCATGGCACGCCCAAAAATACGGCTTAAACCGTACGAGGGGCTGCCGATTTATTTTAATTATTTTTCTCTTACTTTCAGGACTCCATCCTTTGGAATCCCTGTTCAGCAGTTCAATTGCCGCACAAACGATGCAAGAACCAGGGAAGTAGACAAGCCACACCGCAGCACAGAACTCCCAGGTGGTCTCTATCACGAGCAGTATACCTGTTCCGCATACTATTCCGAAGCTTGCCCCTGGAACAGACATGTTAACTAGTCCAACCTTCCACTTATCGCATTATTTGCATCGTTCTGCTTTGATCGCATCCCTTTCTAATAAACAATGCATAGCTTTCGTCTATTTTTGCACCACCTTTTTTCTTTTAATGTATGTTCCTTAACGACATGTTGCACCCGTACACGTTGGTACGGCCAAAATACGCTAGGGGCTTTAGTACCCCTCAATATGGTGTGAGAAGTTCGAACACTTTAACAAGTGCGGCACCCCGAACTTATAGCATTATATGCATCGGCTTCGAATCATGTCTTGGGTCAATAGTTGGGTTTGTCCGGCTCCTATGTTTTGGTGCCTTACGTTCCGCTATATCGGCTAAGGTAGCACTAGGAGAACCACTGCGATTGTGCCCCAGTTGAGCTGGGTCGAGCACCTCAGTGGAGAAAGCTAAAACTGACTTTCATGATGAAGCGAGAGCTGGTCGCTGTTCGAGAGGTTTTTCGAGTCCCTAAAGACTTATGCCGCTTAGGGCGAGGAGCCGGCTCTGTCCGGCCAAGGCGTGGATAGCGCCCCGAACTCGGTCTTCCGAATACCAGGGGCTTCGCCGAAATTTAAAATTATAGAATTCTATGGCTAAGTGAGAGTGTTCACGCATTATAGTCCGATTGCCTTGTTCGTTGGGCTGAGTGCCTCCCTCGAAGGACCCAAACATGGGAAAAAGAGCGGTCAAGTTTATCCCCAAACACCCCAGCACTAGCGGCATGGGGGCAGAAGCCGACGACTCGCCATCTCTCAGAATTGATAAACAACCGCACATAAGGTAATATTTGAAATTCCAATGCTTAGCGCATATAAACAAGTTTTCAGCGCACAGGACAAAACGAGCAAGTTCCACTCAAAAATTACATCCCTAGAACATTCATCCGCCACAAGGCGGGCACCCTTCAGAACATCCTTATAGTAATTCTCGGGCTTGTGATGCTCTTTCCCCGGCGGTGGCCCGTCCTTCACCAGCTTCTCAGCATCCAGCTTGCCCCAGTGCACTTTAGCACGGGCAAGGGCCCTATGGCACCTTCAATCCAGACGGAGCGCTTGATGACTTCGAGCCTTGAATAGGCCTCCACCAACCGCCGCACTAGCCCAAAATAGCTCCCAGGCAGAGCCCCTCCAGGCCATAGCCGAACAATGAGGCCCTTCATGGCCTGTTCGGCCGCCTTGTGGAGCTCGACCAGTTGCTTCAGCTGGTCGCTCAGGGGCACGGGGTGTCCGGCCTCAGTATACTGAGACCAGAACACCTTCTCTGTCGAGCTGCCCTCCTCGGCTCGGTAGAATGCGGCGGCATCGGATACACTCCGGGGAAGATCTGCGAACGCTCCTGGAGAGCTCCGGATTCGGGTAAGTAACAAGTAACTCACATTTATGTGTTTGCTTTGCATAAAGAATGCCTTACCCGCCGCTACCTTCTTCACCTCATCCAACTCCTGGAGGGTCTTCTGGGATTCGGCCTTGGCAGACTTGGCATTTTCAATAGCCACCCCGAGCTCGGACGCTCGTGTCTTTGAGTCAAGCTCCAAACTCTCATGTTTTTCCATGAGAGCCTGGAGCTCTTGCCGCACCTTGCCAACCTTGGCCTCATACTTCTCCCGCTTGGTGCGCTCCGAGGCCGCCCTCTTCTCGGCCTCGACCAGCGCCTGCTTAAGGGTCGCCACTTCAGACGTGGCCCCTAAAATAGCCACGATAATCCTGTCATTCTTTGCAATTGCACCTTTTTATATATATTTACATGGTATTTCTTACCTTCATTGTCCTTGAGCTGCTTCTTGGCACGCCCGAGCTCTTGCTCGGACCGCTCAAGGTTCTGCTTTAGTGTGTCCACTTTCGCAGTCAGTGCGGCGGACGCAAGCAGGGAAGCCTACATATGCATATTGACTTATGTTTGTTAGACTCCTGCGAATTCTATTTGATCCTCTATTCGGCTTTTCTTCCCGAACGCCAAACAGAGCATCAGGGGCTACTGTCTATGCGGTACTGTTATTTACACATTCTTTACTTACCTGAAAGCCTGTCAAAAGGCTAGTACAAGCTTCAGTCCGTCCACTCTTGGCAGACTGAACCTTCTGGACCACCGCACTCATAATAGCGAGACGCTCCTCGTCGATGGAGGCGCCTTGGAGCGCCTCCAACATATTGTCCGGCGCCTCCGGTTGGATGGGGGCCGCCGGCATGGTGAACTTGCTCCTCTTGGAAGGAGGTCCCCCGCCGGACTCTGGAACCTTTGAAGGTTACCGAGCGGTGTGCGACCTAGAGCCGGACTTGGAGCCCTGAGGGGTTTCATCCCCTTTACTCCTGGAGTCCGGGAGGTCGCCTTGCGACGCCTCCAGGACCACCTCCTCCCGGCTTGGAACCTGCTGGGACAACACTTCGGTGTCGTCCGTAGGGCGGGGGGAGGAAGCCGTCGGAAGCGAGTTCACATCCGACGAATCCAGTGAGCCGCTCGACGACGCGTCGAGCTGGTCTTTGGGTGGGCTGCATAAACATATTCGACGTAAGGGAAAGCTGTGCAATAAACGAATACTATGAATTACTCTGGTATTCGGATACTTACGATTTTGCCAGGGGCTTGGCCCTGGGCTGCCACTCCTCTCCGCCGTCGGCGTCGGTGGAGTAGTCCGGAGGAAGGGGTTTCCCCTTCTTGGACCCTCCGGCCTCCCTAGGGAGGGCGGCCTTCCATTTCTTCTCCCCTCCCACTGGAGGGGGAGAGCTCTCCTCTTCTTCCTCCTCGTCTTCACGGGAGGAATGCGCCTCGGAACCATCGGATGATGGATCCGACACCTCCTGGCGCCGGGCACTCTTTCGAGTCCCCGCGACCTTTTTCGCGGCCTTCTTCTCCGGCACCACATAGGGTGCCGGAACCAGCAACTTCGCCAAGCGAGCGTCCGCTGGGCCTTCAAGCAAAGGAGCCGGACAGTTGATCTGTCCGGATGTCACCTGCCAATCCTGTCAAAGGTAAGGGAGCTTAGATCCCGCACGGAGTCAAACTATGAAGAACTGATACCCTGTAAAAGGAAAAAAAGAGCTTACCGCGAGAGCGTGACGCTGTGCACTGAATCTGCGATGCTCGGTAGCGGATGCGGGAGCCTCGACGCCTTTGAAAAGCACCTTCGAGGCATCTTCGTACGTCGTGTCGAAGAGCCTGCTCAGAGTTGGTGCCGCGCCGGGTCGAACTCCCACAGGTTGAAAGCCCATTGTTGACACGGGAGGATCAGGCGGATAGGCATAACCTGGAATACGTTGACAAGTTTGAGCTTCTTGTCCGCCAGGGTTTGGATGCATGTTTGGAGTCCGGTCAGCTCTCCTTTTTTACCCCAAGACAGGCCCGTCTCCTTCCAGGAGGTGAGCCACGTAGGGGGTCCGGATCGGAACTCGGGGGGTGCGACCCATTCGGCGTCGCGCGGCTCGGTGATGTAAAACCACCCCGATTGCCACCCCTTCAGGGTCTCCATAAAGGAGCCCTCGAGCCATAGGACGTTGGCCATCTTGCCCACCATGGCGCCTCCGCACTCCACCTGGTTGCCGCGCACCACCTTCGGCTTGACGTTGAAAGTCTTGAGCCATAGGCCGAAATGGGGGCGGATGTGGAGGAAGGCCTCGCACAGGACGATAAACGCCGAGATGTTGAGGACGAAGTTCGGGGCCATATCGTGGAAATCCAGGCCGTAGTAGAACATCAGCCCCCGGACAAATGGGTGGAGAGGGAAGCCCAGTCCATGGAGGAAATGAGGAAGGAACACCACCCTCTCATGGGGCCCAGGGGTGGGGATGAGCTGCCCCTTTTCGGGGAGCCGATACGTGATGTCGTTAGACAGGTATCCGACCTTCCTCAGCTTTTTGATATGTCCCTCCGTGACGGAGGAGACCATCCACTTGCCTCCCGCTCCGGACATGGCTGGAGAAGGTTGAGGTGGGGAGTGCGGACATGGGCGCTGGAGCTCGAGTGCGCAAGAATGGATAGGCGAAGGAGGAAGAAGGCGTATGTGAAAAGGTGGATCCCTATCCCCTTATATGGGTGGACGCGACTACATGTCCCCACCAGCCTGGTAAAACTCGCTTATCTCCAAGCGCCGTAATCAATGGCGCGGTTGGGTTATCCACGCCCATATTGATGAGAATCCCGGGATAAGGGGACACGATCTCTTCTTTAACAAGACGTGCCAAGGAAACCGCTTCGCATGACGCACTGAGGTGGGATAATGAAACGACTCAGATAAAGGCTTGGCCGTGGTGTGACACGCTACGGAATACGTTAGCAGATTAGATTGGTGTAAATATTATTCTCTCTATGGCAATATGTGGAAACTTATTTTGCAGAGCCGGACACTATCTTTGTGTTCAAAATCTTCTACGAAGTACTTGGAGGAGGAACCCGCCTTGCAATGCCGAAGACAATCTGCGCGCCGGACTCGTCGTCATTGAAGCCTGGTTCAGGGGCTACTGAGGGAGTCCTGGATTAGGGGGTGTTCGGATAGCCGGACTATACCTTCAGCCGGACTCCTGGACTATGAAGATACAAAATTGAAGACTCTGTCCCGTGTCCGGAAGGGACTTTCCTTGGCGTGGAAGGCAAGCTTGGCGATACGGATATGAAGATCTCCTACCATTGTAACCGACTTTGTGTAACCCTAACCCTCTCTGGTGTCTATATAAACCAGAGGGTTTTAGTCCGTAGGACAACATACACATCAAAAATCATACCATAGGCTAGCTTCTAGGGTTTAGCCTCCTCGATCTCGTGGTAGATCTACTCTTGTACTACCCATATCATCAACATTAATCAAGTAGGACGTAGGGTTTTACCTCCATCGGGAGGGCCTGAACCTGGGTAAAACTTCGCGTCCCTTGTCTCCTGTTACCATCCGGCCTAGACGCACAGTTCGGGACCCCCTACCCGAGATCCGCCGGTTTTGACACCGACAGTGTCCCATTGACAAAAGCCATCTTGGAACCATACTAAGTTCATGAATGAACTACATGATTCAACATATTGTTTGTCGCTTCTGAAGCGTCAACATACTTAGTCATTTGTTATAGAATTCGCCACAGTATCCTGTTGGGAACAATTTCCAACTACCGTGCCACCATATTGTGTATCACACAAAACCCTTAACTTAAATCAAAAATCGCATGGAGAAAAGATGAAGACTGTATCGATGTAACATTTTACAACGAACTCTTCATGATCTTCGCTTGCGAGAAAACATATCATCAGTACTTACTCTAGTACTCAATGACATCTTTCAGTGTTGTCCCACGATCATTACTTTGATCACTTTAGTATCCATACTCGCAACACCTTGGGAGTATCGGACATATCTGGTTGTTTTTACATACCATGGAATACATGATTAATCCAAAACACGAAGGTGTGTGGAATCTCCATCATGTATTTTACTCCTCAGTGTTTTGGGACACCGAGTCTTGTAAAAACTCTTTCCACGTGACTTAGTCAAGAATCACTCCTTGGCGTTTTAAATGCTAAACAGGTTTTAGCACCTTGTCAATATGTATTCATTGCTTAGCCATATTAGGTAAATCTATCTCCATAGATCATCATGCCTAATATTGAGGCTATTTAGCCTAAGCACTTCATCAAAAAACAATTTCAAATGAAGTCCTAATTCGTGTCAAGAAATTTATTTCCAATTAACAATGTGTCAAGCACACAAGGTTTTTAGAAATATTATTACGCTCCCACTTACTTTCTTGAATTACAAGCATCTTCGTTACCCATTGATGAATTCAAAACCCTTTGACCATTTCATCAAAGCACGAAGATTCAAACTCCATTTTGCTCTCTTCTGTCCATCACTAGAACTTTGAAGTTTGCACCCTTACTAGCATCCTATGGATAGACAAAATGCCTTGGACCGTAACACATGCAAGTCCTTGGTTTCATTTCCACCAGATGGAAATCCTATTGTCATCCATGTTTCATATCTCATGATTGAAATATGTATTAATTGCTAGTTCAACCCGAACCAACTTTAAGCATCGCTACGATGAAAACAACCTCATTGTAGTCAACTCTTGAACTTGTTATTTCAACAAGTCGAGCTTTATGGATAAAACATTTTTATCTGTATCCGTTTTAAGTTCCATAAATATTCGTTAGACTCTAAGTCTTCTGAAAGGTGTATCAAGGTTTTAATCTTGAATCACTTATATGGAAACTAACTCGGGTTGTATTGGCATTTAGCCAATTCCGGAGTCAGGGCCCATCAACGCTTCCTTGTGTATCGTAGGTATAATGTTGTCTAACAACAATATCTCGTTTGCGCACATCAGAGGTTTGCACGAGCCTTTCCTACGTGGTTATACTGCAATTTCGACCGAAGTTCATACATTTTATGGTAGAGGCTTCCGTATCAGTTGCAGTAGAAAACTCTGGAATTACTTCTAAGGTCTCTTTCCTTTGATATGATGACGAAGATAATGTTTATCTCGTCGAGTTGCACTATTCTCCCACTCACCTTTTTGAAAGAACCATTCTCTTTAAAAGCACACCGTTTCACGGCAAAACTATTTTCCTCGGTACAGTGAGGGAGGAATACCCAACATTTTGGTATAACCTACAAAGTAGCACTTGTCTGATTTGGAATAGGTTTGTAACCTTTTACACAAGCCCCATATTCCAAATGTTAAGAAAGGATATAACATGGTTGGGCGTAAAATACCATGGCTTCATTTCAACAGACCCAATGTAGCTCTTTTCAGTGTAAAAGCCGCAGTCTCTAAAGCATCACTTTAAAAGGGATAATGGCAAATTTATTTATGTCTTCTTTGACCTTACCATGTCATAAATGGTTGGATTACATCTCCACGGACTTTTCACTTGCAGTGGTATTCTGGGAGGTGCAAGTTATGAAACCCCTTTCACAACTCATCCGGCATTCGCTAAACATGTAACTCAAATATTCCTTTGTGCAATCAAATTGCAGAAACATGATTTTCTTGTTATAATAACTTCTACTTCATTTTTTAAAACCTTTCGAATGATTTCAAAAGATAAAGACTTACGTCTCTTCAAGTAAATATCCATATATCTGCTTGAGTCATTTCTGAAGATAAATAAATCCACCACTTGCAACAACATTTATTGAACTACACACATCAAAATGTATGATCACCAATAAGTTTGTTGCTCGTTCCTTATGTCCTGTGAACGGTACTTCAGTCACTTCACTTTTCGGAGGAAAGTTGCAAGTGTCAGATGATTCAAAATCAAACGACTTCAAAATCCATCATAATGGAATTTTTCCATGAGGGTTTCTCCAATGTGACCAAATGCAGTGCCACACATGTGTGGTATTCTCATAGTCTCACGACATTTAGCGTCAGCGTTATGGATGTATCATATTACCATCAATATTCATAACATACATCCCATCTTGGATGGAAGCATGACCCTTCATGTTATTCATAATACTTAACAACAGTTGTTGGTTTTATGAACAACTCTTTTGCAACAAACATTGTGCAATGGGGTAGAGTGTATGAAACTCTAAAATGAATTATGAAAGTAAACCCAGAGGTATTGTATTATTATCAATATTCATAACATACATCTCATTCATAATGAAAGTATGGCCCTTGTGTTATTCATAACATCGAACATAAAAAGTTCTCTTATGAACAACCTTCTTGCAAGATACCTTATGCAATGGGCTAGAGTTTGTAAAACTCTAAATGAATTACGAAAATAAATACAGACGACAATACACCGATGGAAGGTATAGTAACATTTACTATGTTCCCTGTGTATACCTTAACCTCATTTCTGGCTAGTCTTTTTAGGCCATAGTAGCTCTTACATTGATTCACAACAGAATGCAATCGAGCGGGTATCATTGTGATTAACTCACAATACCCAAGAATAAGTGATTAACATGTTAACCATAATTCCCAAGAACTATATCTTTGACCAGCCTACTATACATCAAAAACTTGTACGACATTCATACATGAGCTGGATATTCCAATCATCTTTCTTTCTGCCTTTATACTTCTAACAGTTTAACTTCTAGTATTTCTCCTACTCGCAAAAGAAGCACCCAACTTAAGAGTCGCGTTAGCCCCGGACTTCCTAGGCGTGTAAGTCATACTAACACCCTTTGGACACTTCCTTTCTCTTTAAGTTGTTGTTTTATTCACCTTTCATTATATGACAGGCGTTCTTCTGGATCCCTTTCCCAACAGTCAAATGCATAGTAAACACTTTTACTAATACTTGCAAACAAACATTACTCTGTTTGTATCTGAAAATAATTTTTAGTTTGATGAATATCATATAACTATCACAACTTTCGAAGTTTGGGTTTCATGGAAGCAAACATATTCCACTTGATTGTAACAGAATTCTAGCTTTTGGATCGAAGGACGAGAGTCACATGATCCATAGCATTAGCGGGAGGATACGGAAAGCATGCGGTAGGACAAAGTCCTTCTCAGCACTTTTGAGGACAACCTCACATTACGTTACCAATCATAAAGTTTTAACAAGATATTTAATAGCTATTCAATTTTAACAGGGAAGGTGGAAACGCGAGCCATTATTCTACAACTATTTTGCAAGAAACACTTAGACAATGTTCATAATTAATAGCATTGAGAATTAAACATGTTAATTCAACAGTGCGCTCCCACTCAAGTCAATATCTCTCATAATTAATTTTGAGTGATTCAAGATCTAGACTTCAATTCATCGCCATAGAAACATCATCTCATAATGGTAATTTTAATCGGTAGGCCAACTTGCCGATCACATCTCTATGTGACTCTTGCTCATCTTTCGATGTGTGTGTTCCGAGCTCAGGACGATCCTGCCATGAATGTCAAGACAACCAAGTGATCTTGCTGCAAGGTCCGACCTCACCCGCCTCACACTTCTCTAATCGTTCGTGCCCATGCATCCATGGCGCACCCCGAAAGGATAGGTGTCGTGGCGGTGCTACACTTGGGAGAACACTAACTACTTGATATTTTAGTGAGAGATCACCGTAATAAAAAGTGACTACCGCGCAATCAAGAAGGGTGCATCATAAGGGATAAACATCTCAGGCAATTCATAATAGCATGATATGGTATAGCCATTTCTAACGGAGAAGTCTTTCATTTCTTTGTCTTCGGCATTCACGTCGGTGTTCACCTTCACGAAGATTGCCACCACCTTGCTGATGGACCAGATAATATTGCTATCTCTATAGCTAATAAAATAAATGCATTACTTAAGGTTGACACGCAGGTCACTAAAGTGACAATCATATGGCTCCAACCATCATGCTGAATCATGACACGCAGGTCATGTTAATTACATCATATAGTCATCTCATACATAATCAAATTGAATATGAGCATTGCTATACCACATCACATGCACATCCTGCAAAACCAAGTTAGACGCCTCTAATCGGTTAATGCAAAATTTTATTTTACGTGGCTTCTAAGGTTTTGACTTAAACCACAACTACCAACGTTTTATCATCACGTATGATTATTCAAGTTGCTAGATTAACATCTCGGGGTGTATGAAACATGAGATAATTAAATCTCGAGCCCCATCTAAACTTCGTCATACGCATGACCCCCGTGCAGATCATATCTGCAATGCCCTTTCATCTGCGAATTTCATCTTTCTTTTGACTACGGCAGAACCCAAAGAGCTGATAGCACTTCCATGATCAGTCAGGATCACAGATTGCCAGAACTTTGTCAAATTCCAACATGCTGTCTCGAGATTAAGCAAACGCAAATTCTAGGGAAGCAATAAGAACGTCGGGTAACAAATTTCATCTGTCACCCGCATAAATAATTTTCCGTAATAGATCTCATATACTACCCATTTATATTATGCAATACCCATACATCTCCATGTATTCCAGATCGCAACCTCCATCTACGCATAGCACGGCTCTTGATGACACTGTAGGGTAACGCAGTAGAAAACAAAAAATTTCCGACCTACGCACCAACCCAGGACCACTATGGAGACTGCATACATGGTTTAACCTTTTTCGTTACCGACTCGTAGCGCAGCGGGAAGTAGAGACGATGACGATCGGCGGTGCAGATCCCCGCAGCTAGAATTTACAGCCTCCCAACCGCGAGGATGTATACCCTCATCTGCTCCTCAGACAGCCCTCCGGGAGGCGGTCGAACAGCCCCCCGGACGGTGTCGCAGACAGCCCTTCGGGAGGGCCTTCGAAACTCGAACGGTCACTCAGACAGCCCTTCGGGAGGACCTTCGAAACTCGGACAATCACACGGACAGCCCTTCGGGAGGCACTCACGAACTAAGACGGAAACTATGATCTCTCTATAGAGTTGCACACATACGGTGTCATCTATCCGGCAGGGCTTCGCCGTCCAGAACTAGTTCCTGCCGGAACCCAAACAACCTTTCGGCTCTACGAAACTATTTCGCGGGGAGGGAGAGAGAAGCCAGATCATTGCATGGAACTTGTATGTGAGAATGGATGATGAGAATGGCAGCCTCTTCTCCTCCTTTTATAGGCCAAGGCAAGGGGTGGGGTGGTGGAGGAAATACCAAAACACCCAAGGCCCACATGAAGGGTGAAATGGTAACTCAAGTGGGGCACCAAGGGGACACCATGGAGGCACCCCCTTGGCCAGCCACAACCTTGCCCCTCCCATGGGGGAGCCCCAACAAGCCACCAACATGTCTCCTAGAAGCATGGGTGCTCCCTAGACAAAAAGCCACCAAACATGTGATCCCCGATTCATGCGATCTTGTCCCCTCGCGCTGAGACAAGATGTTTTCCGTGAAACATTTTTTCTGAAAAATTTCAGAAGGTCCCAGAACATTTCCGGCACCCTCTAAAATTATTCTGGGCATGATCCGAAACATTTCCGGTGTGGTGATTTCTATCAGCAAAAAGCAACAACATCGGTTACGGTAGCTCTGGAACATTTTCGGGTTTTCTCTCTGAAAATTCCCAAAAGTTCCTAGACCAATTCTTGGGCCCTCTAACAATTTTAAGGCGAGTGCTGAAACCATTTTGACCTAATAATATATTCCGAAACAACTTTTCGGTTTTACCGAAACTCTTTCGGTGTTCTTTCTCCAGAACTCTTCCGTTGTCTCCGAAACTTTTCCGATGACTTTCTCTCAGACTCCCTGTCTTGTATTCAGTAGATAGATGACCCTTAAGCGCGTGACCCTATAGGTTCGGTGAAGTATAGACATGACCTGGAACCCCTTCCGATCAATGATCAACATCGGAGCCGTGGACACCCATATTGACCCCTATACCCACACGAATGAATATTCGAGTGAACCTCTAGTTGTCGTGTGCTATTCATGTTGCTTCGTGATATGTTACAATTACCCGAGGTGAGATTTACTTGCATCCCCGTGGATCAACGACTTGTCCACTATGCTAGTTACCTCGTTACCGGTTTTGTTCTCTTTTCTCGTTTCCGTGTTGCGGCAACCCTGTGATCAAATCACACTGTGTCTGGCTAGACGATGATGGATACCGTAACACTGAGAGGGCCCTAGAATATCTCTCCATCGTCGGAGGAGCAAATCCCAATCTTGAGCTATCAAGTTACTTGACACACTTTTCCATGAACCCGTAAGTCGGCATAATAGCCACCCATTTACGGATGACGTTTAACAAACCCCAAAGTTCATGGAGCAAGTATAAAGAAACTCCATACTCTCATGGTCTAAGGAATTATGCAAACGTTAACCATCTCTGTGTTATGTACCATTAACTTGTGACGAAAGAATCTCTTAGCATAACATCAATCCGGATCGATTCAACACAAATGTTCTCTTAACATTGTGCCCTCAAAATTGCTGGCATAGACATGCCCATGTTCATTAAAAAAGAACCATCCTGCAACACCTGAGCTAGTCTTAGAGGCTACACTAGGAATACTTCTTACCGTTTATTATTCCACACGTGCATATGAGTCTTCCTCCGAGCCTCGTGGATATTGCAGACTCGAGAATCATTGCAGTTATCGGCAACTGGCAGGAGCCATATGGTTGTTGCTTTATTGTATGAAATGCAATCCCCATGTAATTGCTTTACTTTATCACTATGAGGTAGCGATAGTCGTGGAGGCAATAGTTGGCAAGACGATAACGATGCTACGATGGAGATCAAGGTGTCAAACCGGTGACTATCGTGGATCTAAGACTGGCAGTAGAATGGGGGGTAGGTATGAGGAGGCAAGATCCTAGATATGGTGAAGTTGTACACACGAGTTTTACGAGTTCAGGCCCTTCGCGGAGGAAGTAATAGCCCTACGTCTCAGTGCCCGGAGGCTGTCGACTGGATTATGTATGTGTGTGTTTAAGGGGGTGCGAACCCTTGTGCCAGTGGAGCGGGGTGGCTTATATAGAGTGCGTCAGGACCCCAGCCAGCCCATGTTCCAAGGGGTTTAAGGTACATTAAGAGTGGGGAGTTACTAGTAATGCTAGTAATTAAATGACATAAATGCCTATTAAGTCTATGAAGTAAACGTCCGACTGTTGTCGTCCAGAGTAACTTTAGGTCTTCTGTCTGTCGAGTGATAATTATTGCGGTCGAGTGACCTTGAATCTTCTGAGTGGAATGACTTGTAGTCGAGTGGATGATGGTATCCCTTGAATGCTTCTGGCTTTAAGATGATGTCCTAGGGCAGGGTGTCTAGGTCAGGCCTATGACCCTACCCTTGGTACATAGCTTCATCATTAGCCCCCGAATGGTTCAGGGCTTGAGTGGAGGAGTTGAGAACACCTTCGATTCAATTTTCGTGCTTCGGGAGCGTCTTATTGGGACCAAATGAATAATCATGATGACTTCAACTTCTTTTTCATTCGCCTTGATCCATTCTTGGTTCTACCGAGTGAACTTTTACTGCGATGTTTTGAGTACTAATAGGGAAAAAATCTTCCGTCTGACAAGTTGCCCTACTGCTCGCGGATATCGTGGGATTCCTATTTTGGGGAAGCGCGCGAGACGGAGGAGGCCGCAGTAATTGGACAGGATTAGGCAAGGCCGCCTTGATCATCGCGCCACCTTCCACGTACCTTGGCACGACTATTGCGGGATTTGATAAGATCGTCCGGACCCACAGGTCAGCCCCTCGGAAGCGGCCTCATATAAGGTGCCTGATTGGGGTTTTCTGCACAGTTTGTTCCCATTCTTCTTCCTTCTCCTCTGCTTTCTCTGTCACATCCACCTCTACTCCTGGCGTCGTTGCTCTGTTCGAGTTTCGCCCATGGCCATGGGGAAGAAGAAGACGGTGGCTCCGGAGTGCGCGAGGAAGGCGATAGCGAAGGCGAAGGGGAAAAAGTCCAGCCGGGGCGGATCTTCGTCGAGGTTCGGCCTACCGCACGGCTGGATCCAGGGAGACTGGATTCGGTTGATGATTAGTCAGGATGACAACGACGATCTGGTCGAGGGGGGACTGATTCCCCATGAGTCTGTGCGGCTCTGGGAAGGCGAGACTGAACCGCATCCGCGAGAGGGTGAGCGCGTTCTCCTCGCCACCCATGTTGACCGTGGATTTTTGTTTGCCTCCCCATCCTTTTTGGGGCTTCCTGAACTTCTTTGGAGCACAACTCCACCACTTCACCCCAACACCATCGTATATCTCGCTGCATACGTGTCCATGTGCAAGAACTTCTTAGGTTGTAGGCCACACTGGGGTCTTTTCAAGCACATTTTCACATGCCGTTCCCAGTCGGTCAAAAGCGCCAACTCGAGTGATGAGAGGACGCACGTGATTCAGATGTGCGGGGATCTTGGGATACAAATAAGAGGCAAAAGCACTTTCCCAGCCATTATCCTTCTTGAGTCGGTCCGAGCATGGCAGTGGACCTGGTTTTATTGCAAAGACCAGCCGACTCCAGGTCAGTCGACCGGACTTCCTCCTTTCTCCATGGCTCGGGCCGAGAAGCCCTCCGCCTTGAAAGTGATCCTAGAGGAGAAAGCGCAGGTGAAGGTGTTGGTTGAGCAGGTGGTCCAGCTCGTCCACGACGGCGTGACCGGTATGGATCTATTGGAGGTCTTCCTTAAACGACGCATCCAGCCGCTCCAAGCGTGTGACCATCCGATGTGGATGTACTCGGGTATTGAGGATTCCACTCGGATCCACCCAGAGGAGGTCGATGAGGACATGGTGGAGAAGTGTCTGAAAAGCATCACTAGCAACGAGGATAACCCCAGGGGGTCCAGGAGAGTCCCTCCGTTCGACAACTCACGCCAACCAGACAAGGTCTAACTCTAAATTGCCGAGTGTTCTCTTGATTCATCATGTAATTGCTTTATTGACAACCGACTGATTTTTTCTTCGCTTGTTATCTTTCATACCCTTACTGAGATGTAATTGATGAAGAAGAGGTCGACTCACCCCTTCGTAGGGAAAAACGATCCATGCACGCTCACGACCAGGCAAGCATCCACGACAAAGTGACTGCAACGATTGGACAGTCGTCGAAGCGCCCTCAGACGTCTTCTCCAGTGCCGACTGAGAGGGCATCGAAGATACCAAAAGCTGCACCGTCTCCAGCGCCGACTGATAAGGCGCCGACACAACTGAATGCTGCGTTATCCAAACCACCGAAGGCTTTGCCCAAGATCAGTGTGGCCATTCCTACTGTCTCTGGGTAATAATCAGACCTGATCCTTTGACTCGGTGCGATAGATGTGACCGACTGAATAATGAAATTCATAGAGCTGCTACCTCTGGGACTCCCACCCACAAGTACGAAGATGAAGAAATGGAAGATGCAGTCACCTCCAACCCAGGTACAACTCTCGTAATCTTATCTTTGTTTACTTGGTCGATTAAATTCTGACGACTGATCTGGGGTCGACTGATCTCTTTGCAGCCCCTCCCAATATCATTGAGCTTCCAGATGATGACGAGGGCGTGCCGCTGAGGCCCAGGAGGAACAAGAAGGCATCAGCTGGCAAGACATCCCAATCGTAACTGGCGGCAGAGCCAGTAGTTCAACAGCTTCAAGATGTGAGCAGGGCTTCTGTTACTTTTGCTGATCCAGTGTCGAGTATGCGCCGCACATCATCGACTGTGCCAGTGCTTGCTTCAACCGTCCAACTTCATACCTCAGAACTTCAAGCTGCTGTGTCTGGACAGTCAGTCCCATTCTTCACCACTCAACACGTTCTAGAAAGCCAGGTGGACGCCGCTGCGGAAGCCATTCGCCAGGCTGGCATAATGATGGAGCGGGTGAAGGTGGTGCACGAAAACAGTCAGGCTACATACGACGCCAGCGCGGCCCTTCGACCCAATTAATGTCCAAGTAAGTTGGCTTCCGACTGAACTTGTTCTGTTAGGATATGCTACCTGCATACTTTTCTCAGTGTAATCTCTTGTTGTCCTACACTTCGCATCTGCAGACCCACTGGGTGTTTTGTCATCTTTGTTGTTTTCACTCTTCCACTCGGTCTGGGCGTACGTTGTCGAGTGGGATCTGAACCAGTGGGGGCATGCTAAGTGCACCTACTAGGTGTAGTCCCCGAGACCGCAGTCGACTACTGGCAGTCGGTTGGGGTCTGAGTACATCTTTCTCTCTCTTATTTTTTTCTACTGGGTCTAGGCAGACCGCGTCGAGTGGAATCTGAACCGGTGGGGGCACACTAAGTGCACCCACTAGGTGTAGTCCCCGAGACTACTGTAGAATGTTTGATTCTGTAGTAGTCTTAAAGTTTTATTCACTCGGAAGTAAATAATCTTCGATCTTGTCCATTGACATGTCTTTTACTCATTGTAGAAATCCTGTGCACTTATCTCCAAGTTCATTGAATTCAAGGAAAAGCAGAGGCAACTCAACCTTGACTTGGAGCTGGCCCAACAGAACTTAAAAAAGGATCAAGATGAAGTTACTGGTACGGAAGGTAACTTCCTGTCGACTGCTTATCTCGACCATCCTTCAAGTTATCCCTTCATTCTTCTGTTTGACCCAAATGCGTATTTTGCAGAGATATTGAGGCTGGCTCTGGCGAAGAAGGACCTCGACCTTGCAGCTGCGCAAAAGGAGGCTCAGGAGAAGACTGCCCTTACTGACAAAAAGCTGGCTTCGGTCAGAGCGCTAGAGGAGGAAATAACCAAGCTGAAGTCATCTCTTACTGAATCCAACCGAGAGGCGACTCGTCTGAAGAAAGATAAGGTGACTCTGAACGAGCAGGTGGAAAGCATGTCTTGTAGGAGAAATGACTTGGAAGCTTATCTGAAAGCACTCGCCAAGAGGCTCTTCCTTATGCTCGAACGTACCCCTTTTGTATCCGACTGTTTTACTATTTGCAAGTCACTACAGATTAGTCGACTCATTAACTCCTTGAATCTGCAGAATTCTGCCAAAACGTTGAAGAGGAAACTGGACGGATCGAGACGGGCTTGGATCCTATCCTTTCACCAGTCGGCGACAAGGCTGCCATGAATGTGCTTCGACTGGAATCTCGCGTTGCTAGCGTTACCAGCTATCTTGCTCGTCTGAAGGTGGCGGTGTCGCGCATTGATACATGACTCTGGCCAAGGGCAACGTTTCAGAATGATCTCGAGTCTCTGATGACTTGACTCAATGAGGTTCCTGGTCGAGTGCAGGAATGGAAGAAGTCTTCTGCCCGATACGGTGCTGACATGGCGCTGTCGCTGGTTAGGGTCCACTGCAAAGAAGCTCGAGAAGAGAAGCTGGCGACGATCAAGGTTACTAACACCAAAAGACACGACTTCCAATGCTTCATGGAGACTTTCATCACTGCTGCCACTCGGATCACTGACAGGTTTGATCTGGACGAGTTCGTCGAGCCTGCAAGCCCACCTCCCACGGAGTGAACAAACTTGATACCTCGCCTTAAATTTGCCTCGGAATGCCGAGTGATTTGGTAACCATTAAACTCCTTCGGGCCTGATGCCCGAGTACTTTTATCTTCGTCCTGAAACTTTTAAGATTCTATTCGAACTTGGTTTATCTTCTAAGTGTGCTTGCGTTTGCCTTTGAGTGGAACTTGTTCTTCACTCAGAATATTCTTTGTACTTGAGGTGCAATTCTGAGGAGGATATCCCAGTCGACCTGCACCTCATCATCCTTGCAGATGAGAATGGAGCGCATGTTATACTTGTGGTGCAGCTCCGAAGAGCGGATTGCAGTTGACCAGCACCTCGTCGTCCTTGTGGATAGGGATGCAGCGCACGTTCTACTTGCGGCGCAGCTCCGAAGAGAGGGCTGCAGTCAACCGGCACCTCGTAGTCCTTGCGGATAGGGATGGAGCGCATGTTTTACTTGTGGCGCAGCTTCGAAGAGAGGGTTGTAGTCGACCCGCACCTCGCCGTCCTTGCGGATAGGGATGGAGCGCATGTTGTACTTGTGGCACAGCTCTAAGGAGAGGGTTGCAGTCGACCTACACCTTGTCGTCCCTGTGGATAGGGGTGTTTTTCAAACTTAGGTGAGTACTGGACTGCAGCTAAGCCTTCGAGTGTGAGGGTTTCTCTCATTCGGTAGGGTTTTTTAAACTTAGGCGAGTATTGGACTGCAGCTAAGCCCTCGAGTGTGAGGTTTGCTCATCACTCAGTAGGATTTTTTTTAAACTTAGGTGAGTACTGGACTGCAGCTAAGCCCCCGATTGTGAGGTTTGCTCATCACTCGGTAGGATATTTTGAACTTAGGCGAGTACTGGACTGCAGCTAAGCCCCCGAGTGTGAGGTTTGCTCATCATTCGGTGGGATTTTTTAAACTTAAGCGAGTACTGGACTGCAGCTAAGCCACCGAGTGAGAGGCTTGCTCACCACTAGGTAGGATTTTTTTCAACTTAGGCGAGTACTGGACTGCAGCTAAGCCTCCCAGTGAGAGGCTTGCTCACCACTCGGTAGGATTTTTTCAACTTAGGCGAGTACTGGACTGCAACTAAGCCTCCGTGTGAGAGGCGTGCTCACCACTCGGTATGATTTTTTCAACATAGGTGAGTACTGGACTGTAGCTAAGCCTCCGAGTGGGAGGCTTGCTCACCACTCGGTAGGATTTTTTCAACTTAGGCGAGTACTGGACTACAGCTAAGCCTCCGAGTGAGAGGCTTGCTCACCACTCGGTAGGATTTTTTCAACTTAGGTGAGTACTAGACTGCAGCTAAGCCTCCGAGTGAGAGGCTTGCTCACCACTCGGTAGGATTTTTTCAACTTAGGCGAGTACTGGACTGCAGCTAAGCCTCCGAGTGGGAGGCTTACTCACCACTCGGTAGGATTTTTTAAACTTAGGCGAAACGGATTCGCAACTAAGCCCCCGAGTGAGAGGCTTGCTCATCACTCGGTAGGATTTGTTAAACTTAGGCAAAATGGATTCACATATAAGGCACCCACTGGGGGGATTTAGAACATACAAAAAAGGAACAAGGATCATTTACGAGACTGTAAAACCATGTCTTTGATAATCAAACTAAAGGGTATTTCTTATTACATCTCAACAGTCTGAATGCTTAAGTGTAAAATGGGCGGAGCAACTCCGCGTTCCAAGTGCGTGGCTCGTCTTTCTTACGTTCGATGTCGTAGAGGTGGTACGCTCCGTTGTGGACCACTATGGAGACTGCATACATGGTTTGACCTTTTTCGTTACCGACTCGTACCACAGTGGGAAGTAGAGACGATGACGATCGGCGGTGTAGATCCCCGCAGCTAGGATTTACAGCCTCCCAACTGCGAGGATGTATACCCTCACACTACTAGGGAAAAGCCTATACACAGAATCTTACCAGCAGCGCGCTTTAAAATTAGGTGCTGCTGCTAAGTAGCAGCAGCGCGGATTTTTAAACCTCGCTACTACTAAGTTGATAGCAGTAGCGCTGGTTTTTAACCCTCGCTACTACTAAGCGGTCTCTACCGTGCCCCTCGGGACATGCCATAGTAGTTTCGCAGGTTTTTAACCCTCGCTACTACTAAGTTGATAGCAGTGGCGCTGGTTTTTACCCCTCCCTACTACTAAGCGGTCTCTACCGTGCCCCTGGGCCATGGCATAGTAGTAGCGAGGGTTATAAACCCGCGCTACTACTAAGTTTTTACCCCTCGCTACTACTAAGAGGTCTCAACCGTGCTCCTCTGGGACATGCCATAGTAGTAGCGAGGGGTAAAATCCCTCGCTACTACTAAAGGTCCCATTTTGAAACTCTACCCCCCCCCCCCCCCGACCCCCCGTGGATTGCCTTTTCGGTTTTGTAAAAAGAAAAAGAAAATGATAAAAACTTCAAAAATTAAAATCCTTCGAGATGTAGTTATGTTACTACATCTACTAGTTAGGAAAATTTAAAAACTTAAATTTGGACATGTTTTGCAAAAAGTGTAGGGAAAATGTAAAACGGCTATAACTTTTGCATAGGATGTTAGAAAAAAACGTATAATATATCAAAATGTTTCAAAAATTAAAATCCTTCGAGATCTAGTTATGTTCTTACATCTACTAGTTAGGAAAATTTAAAAACTTAAATTTGGACATGTTTTGCAAAAAGTATAGGGAAAATGTAAAACAGCTATAACTTTTGCATACGATATCAGAAAAAAACGTATAATATATCAAAATGTTCAGCACGAAAATCCGCATACAATGGAGACGGCCTAAGGCCTGTTTGCAAATTTTAAGAATCCTCAAATTCTAAAAGGAAAAAAAGTTATGCTCAAATTTCATTTTTTTTAATTTTAGTCAAATGTGGTCAAACTGTGGTCAAACTACTTATTCAAGACGTATTAGTGTTACTAAATAATTATTCAAGAATATTAGTGTTACTAAATAATTATTTCAGTTTTTTGGAATTTTGGTCAAATCTGGTCAAACTATGGTCAAACTTTGGTCAAAATGTGGTCAAACTCCTTATTCAAGAAATATTAGTGTTACTAAATAATTATTGTGGTTTAGAACAGTAGTTTTAAACTCAAACAGCGAAATGTGTGACTTCATGCTCAAGCTAAACTCCCGAGGGTTAATAGGATTGACATCTTACTATTGTTAGGAAAACAACAAGTGCAGACTTGGAATTGAGGGAGAATAGAACCCGGAAGTTAAGCGTGCTAAGGCTGGAGTAGTGAGAGGATGGGTGACCGTCCGGGAAGTTAGATGATTTGGAATGATGAGGGGTGATTAGAGATTAAATTGAGCAGCGATGAGGGTGATTAGAGATTAGAGATTAAAATAATTCAGAAATTTGAAAATTCGGGCAGAAAATTCGAAGAAAAAATTCCGCGGGTTAGTAGTAGCGCGGGTTTTTACCCACGCTACTACTAACGGACGTAGTAGTAGCGCGGGTGCGCCCACGCTACTGCTATACGTTAGCTGTAGCGCCTTATTAGTACCGCCGCCCCCCGCACTGCTAATAGGCCCAAAACCCGTGCTGCTGCTAGGCTTTTCCCTAGTCATCTGCTCCTCAGACAGCCCTCCCGGAGGCGGTCGGACAACCCCCAGGACGGTGTCGCAGACAGCCCTTCGGGAGGGCCTTCGAAACTCGAACGGTCACTCGGACAGCCCTTTGGGAGGACCTTCGAAACTCGGACTATCACACGGACGGCCCTTCGGGAGGCACTCACGAACTAAGACCGAAACTACGATCTCTCTACAGAGTTGCACACATACGGTGTCATCTATCCGGCAGGGCTTCGCCGTCCAGAACTAGTTCCTGCCGGAACCCAGACAGCCTTTCGGCTCTATGAAACTATTTCACAAGGATGGAGAGAGAAGCCAGATCATTGCATGGCACTTGTATGTGAGAAGGGATGATGAGAATGGCAGCCCCTTCTCCTCCTTTTATAGGCCAGGGCAAGGGGTGTGGTGGTGGAGGAAATACCAAAACACCCATGCTACATGTCCCACATGAAGGGTGAAATGGTAACTCAAGTGGGGCACCAAGGGGACACCATGGAGGCACCCCCTTGGCCAGCCACAAGCTTGCCCCTCCCATGGGGGGCCCCAACAAGCCACCAACATGTCTCCTAGAAACATGGGTGTTCCCTAGACAAAAATCCACCAAACATGTAATCCCCAATTCATGGGATCTTGTCCCCTTGTGCTGAGACAAGATGTTTTCCGCGAAACATTTTTTTTGAAAAATTCGAGAAGGTCCCAGAACATTTCCGGCACCCTCTAAAATTATTCTGGGCATGATCTGAAACATTTCTGGTATGGTGATTTTTATCAGCGAAAAGCAACAACGGCGGTTACGGTAGCTCCGGAACATTTTCTGTTTTTCTCTCCGAAAATTCACAAAAGTTCCTAGACCAATTCTGGGGCCCTCTAACAATTTCCAGGCGAGTGCCGAAACCATTTTGACCTAATAATATATTCCGAAACAACTTTTCGGTTTTACCGAAACTCTTTCGGTGTTCTTTCTCTGGAACTCTTTCGTTGTCTCCGAAACTTTTCCGGTGACTTTCTCTCAGACTCCCTATCTAGTATTCAGCAGATAGATGACCCTTAAGCATGTGACCCAATAGGTTCGGTGAAGTATAGACATGACCTGGACCCCTTCCGATCAATGATCAACATCGGAGCCGTGGAAAACCATATTGACCCCTATACCCACACGAATGAATATTCGAGTGAACCTGCAGTTGCCGTGTGCTATTCCTGTTGCTTCGTGATATGTTACAATTACCCGAGGTGAGAGTTACTTGCATCCCCGTGGATCAACGACTTGGCCACTATGCTATTTACCTCGTTACCGGTTTTGTTCTGTTTTCTCATTTCCGTGTTGCGGCATCCCTGTCATCAAATCAGTCTGTGTCTGGCCAGACGATGATGGATACCGTAACACTGAGAGGGCCCGAGAATATCTCTCCATCCTCGGAGGAGCAAATCCCAATCTTGAGCTATCAAGTTACTTGACACACTTTTCCTTGAACCCGTAGGCCGCCGTAATAGCCACCCATTTACGGATGACGTTTAATAAACCCCAAAGTTCAGGAAGCAAGTATGAAGAAACTCCATACTCTCATGGTCTATGGAATTATGCAAACATTAACCATCTCTGTGTTATGTACCATTAACTTGTGACGAACGAATCTCTTAGGATAACATCAATCCGGGTCGATTCAACACAAATGTTCTCTTAACATTGTGCCCTCAAAATTGCTGGCATAGACATGCCCATGATCAGGAAAAAAGAACCATCATGCAACACTTGAGCTAGTCTTAGAGGCCAGACTAGGAATACTTCTTACCGTTTATTATTCCACACGTGCATATGAGTCTTCCTCCGAGCCTCGTGGATATTGCAGACTCGAGAATCATTGCATTTATAGCATGGAACATAAACATAATTATGAACTCAAAGCAAAATAATATCATTTATTATTGCCTCTAGGGCATATCTACTACAGAGGGGTACGTAGACACACTCTCCCCCTCTTGTTGCTATGCATCTCCTAGATAGATCTTGCGTGATCGTAGGATTTTTTTTTGAAATACTGCGTTCCCCAACAGTGGCATCCGAGCCAGGTCTATGCGTAGATGTTATATGCACGAGTAGAACACAAAGAGTTGTGTGGGCGATAATAGTCATACTCCTTACCAGCATGTCATACTTTGATTCGGCGGTATTGTTGGATGAAGCGGCCCAGACCGACATTACATGACCGCGTTCATGAGACTGGTTCTACCGACGTGCTTCGCACACAGGTGGCTAGTGGGTGTCTGTTTCTCCAACTTTAGTTGAATCAAGTGTGACAAGGCCCAACCCTTGTTGAAGGTTAAAACAACACACTTGACGAAAAATCATTGTGGTTTTTTATGCGTAGGTAAGAATGCACTAGTAGAAAACGGATCATTAGTACCGGTTTGTAAGGGCCTTTAGTGCCGGTTATGGAACCGGCACTAAAATTTCGGCACTAAAGGCCCCCCCCTTTAGTACCGGTTCGGCACGAACCGGCGCTAAAGTGCCACCACGCGGCGTGAGCTCGCGCCCTGGTACGGGGACCTTTAGTACCGGTTGGTGTTACCAATTGGTACCAAAGGTTTTTTTTTTTGAAAATTTTGGAAAAAAATTGATTTTTTTTATTTTTCTAAATTATTTGATGATTTAGTCTCTAATCACCTCTCTTAACTGCTCAAGTGTGGATCACTCATTCCAAATCATCTAACTTCCCGACCGGTCACCCATCCCTCTCACTACTCCAGCCCGAGCACGCTTAACTTTCAGGTTCTATTCTCCTTCGTTTCCGAGTCTGCACTTGTTGTTTTCCTGACAATAGTAAGATGTCAATCCTATTAACCCTCAGGAGTTTAGCTTGATCATGAAGTCACACATTTAACCGTTTGAGTTTGAAACTATTAGTCTAAAAAACAGTAATTATTTAGTAACGCTAATATTTCTTGAATAAGTTTGACCATAGTTTGACCATAGTTTGACCAGATTTGACCAAAATTCAAAAAATTGAAATAATTATTTAGTAACACTAATATTCTTGAATAATTATGTAGTAACACTAATATTTCTTGAATAAGTAGTTTGACCATAGTTTGACCACAGTTTGACCAGATTTGACCAAAATTGAAATAACTAAAATAATTATTTAGTAACACTAATATTCTAGAATAACTAGTTTGACCATTGTTTGACCACAGTTTGCCCACAGTTTGAATATTTTTCAATTTTTCCACTCTAGATCTTAAAAGCCCCGTAACTTTTTTCTATTAGGTTTTTGAGGATTTTGCAAATGTTTAACGGGGTTGCCCGCGTTAAATTTGGATGTAACTTTTCGAGTAGATGATTTTTCATATAAAAAACTTTTTCATCCGAGTTAGTATGCAAAAGTTATACCCATTTTTACAAATTTCAGAGAGATTTTGCAAATAAAGTCAAAATTCACATTTGCAAATTTTCCCAACAACTAGACCACATATCACATGGGAAACATATTTTCTTTTATTTTTTTGACATTTCCATCATTTTCGTTTATTTTTTTAAAACTGAAAAGGCGATCCATGGGGGGGGGTAGAGTTTGAAAATTGCCCTATAGTGGCGGTTTGTGTCTCCAACCGGTACTATAGGTCAAACCCCGTTAGTACCGGTTCATGGCACGAACCGGTACTAAAGGTTAGACCTTTAGTACCGGTTCATGCCACGAACCGGTACTAAAGGTGATCATGGGGCCCCGGCCTGACGCCAGCCTGCCACCACCCCTTTAGTACCGGTTCGTGCCACGAACCGGTACTAAAGGTTCAACACGAACCGGCATTAATGCAAATCCGTTCGAACCGGCACTAATGGTACCATTAGTACCGGCTCAAATACAAACCGGCACTAATGTGCTTCACGTTTGACCCTTTTTCTACTAGTGATGGTTCTGGCTAAACCCGTAGCAGCCATGTAAAACTTGCAACAACAAAGTAGAGGACGTCT
Source organism: Triticum aestivum (assembly GCF_018294505.1). Classification (NCBI taxonomy): domain Eukaryota; kingdom Viridiplantae; phylum Streptophyta; class Magnoliopsida; order Poales; family Poaceae; genus Triticum; species Triticum aestivum. Next base: position 36,072,197 of record NC_057797.1, on the reverse strand, counting down.
AACTTGTTTTTGCAGGGTATGCTGTGATGTGATATGGTCAAGACATGATTATATAAATTGTTGTATGAGATGATCATGTTTTGTAACAAAGTTATCGACAACTGGCAGGAGCCATATGGTTGTTGCTTTATTGTACGAAATGCAATCGCCATGCAATTGCTTTACTTTATCACTATGAGGTAGCGATAGTCATGGAGGCAATAGTCGGCGAGATGATAACGATGCTACGATGGAGATCAAGGTGTCAAACCGGTGACTATCGTGGATCTAAGACTGACAGTAGAATGGGGGGTAGGTATGTGGAGGCAAGATCCTAGATATGGTGAAGTTGTACTCATGAGTTTTACGTGTTCAGGCCCTTCGCAGAGGAAGTAATAGCACTACTTCTCAGTGCCCGGAGGCTGTAGACTGGATTATGTATGTGTGTGTTTACAGGGGGTGCGAACCCTTGTGCCAATGGAAGGGGGTGGCTTATATAGAGTGCGCCAGGACCCCAGCCAGCCCACGTTACAAGGGGTTTAAGGTACATTAAGAGGGGGGGCGTTACTAGTAATGCTAGTAATTAAATGACATAAATGCCTATTAAGTCTATGAAGTAAATGTCCGACCGTTGTCGTGCATAGTAACTTTAGGTCTTCTATTTGTCGAGTGATAATTATTGCGGTCGTGTGACCTTGAATCTTCCGAGTGGAACGACTTGTAGTCGAGTGGATGATGGTATCCCTTGAATGCTTCTAGCTTTAAGATGATGTCCTAGGGGAGGGTTCCTAGGTCAGGCCTATGACCCTACCCTAGGTACATAGCTTCATCATTAGCCCCCGAATGGTTCAGGGCTTGAGTGAAGAAGGAGATGAGAACAGCTCCGATTCAATTTGTGCGCTTCAGGAGCGTCTTATTGGGACCAAATGAACAATCATGATGACTTCAACTTCTTTTTCAGTCGCCTTGATCCATTCTTGGTTCTACCGAGTGAACTTTTACTGCGATGTTTTGAGTACCGATATGGAAAAATCTTCCGACTGACTGGCTGCCCTGCTGCTCGCGGATATCATGGGATTCATATTTTGGGGAAGCACGCGAGACCGAGGAGGCCGCAGTAATCGGACAGGATTAGGCAAGGCCGCCTCGATCACCGTGCCACCTTTTTCGCCACGTACCTCACGCGCGACTGTTGCGGGATTTGATAAGATCGTTCGGACCCACAGGTCAGCCACTCGAAAGCGACCTCATATAAGGTGCTGGATTGGGGTTTTCTGCACAGTGTGTTCCCATTCTTCTTCCTTCTCCTCTGCTTTCTCCACCACATCCACCTCTACTCCTGGCGTCGCTGCTCTGTTCGAGTTTCACCCATGGCCATGGGGAAGGAGAAGACGGTGGCTCCAGAGCGCGCGAAGAAGGCGACGGTGAAGGCGAAGGGGAAAAAGTCCAACCGGGGCAGATCTTCGTCGAGGTCCGGCCTGCGGCGCGGCTGGATCCAGGGCGACTGGATTCAGTCGATGATTAGTCAGGATGACATCGACAATCTGGTCGAGGGGGGACTGATTCCCCACAAATCTGGTCGGAAGGCGAGATTGAACCGCATCCGCGAGAGGGTGAGTGTGTTCTCCTCGCCACCCATGTTGACCGTGGATTTTTGTTTGCCTCCCCATCCTTTTTTGGGGCTTCCCGAACGTCTTTGGAGCACAACTCCACTACTTCACCCCCAACACCATCGTATATCTCGCTGCCTACGTGTCCATGTGCGAGAACTTCTTAGGTTGTAGGCCACACTGGGGTCTTTTCAAGCACATTTTCATGTGTCGTTCCGAGTCGGTCAAGAAGGCCAACCCGAGTGACGAGAGGACGCATGTGATCCAGATGTGTGGGGGTCTTGGGATTCAAATGAGAGGCAAAAGCACTTTCCCAGCCATGATCCTTCCTGAGTCGGTCCGAGGATGGCAGTCGACATGGTTTTATTGCAAAGACCAGCCGATTCCAGGTCTGTCGACCGGACTTCCTCCTTTCTCCATGGCTCCGGCTGAGAAGCCCTCCGCCTTGAAAGTGATCCCAGAGGAGAAAGCGCAGGTGAAGGTGCTGGTTGAGCGGGTGGTCCAGCTCATCCGCGACGGCGTGACCGGTATGGATCTGTTGGAGGTCTTCCTTAAACGAATCATCCAGCCGCTCCAAGCCCGTGCCCATCCGATGTGGATGTACTCGGGTATTGAGGATTCCACTCGGATCCACCCAGAGGAGGTCGACGAGGACACGATGGAGAAGTGGCTGAAAAGCATCACTGGCAACAAGGATAACTCCAGGGGGTCTAGGAGAGTCCCTCAGTTCAACAACTCACGCCAACCAAACAAGGTCCGACTCTAAATTGCCGAGTGTTCTCTTGATTCATCATGTAATTGCTTGTTGACAACCGACTGATTTTTGCTTCGCTTGTTATCTTCCGGACCCTTACTGAGATGTACTCGATGAAGAAGAGGTCGACTCACACCCTCGTAGGGAAAAATGATCCAAGCACGCTCACGACCCGGCAAGCATCCACGACAAAGCGACCGCGCCGACTAGACAGTCGTCGAAGCACCCTTAGACGTCTTCTCCAGTGCCGACTGAGAGGGCACCGAAGCAACCGAAAGCTGCACCGTCTCCTGCGCCGACTGATAAGGCGCCGAAACAACTGAAAGTTGTGTTATCCAAACCGCCGAAGGCTTTGCCCAAGATCAATGTGGCCATTCCTACTCTCTTTGGGTAATAATCAGACCTGATCCTTTGGTTGACTCGGTGCGATAGACGTGACCGATTGAGTAATGAAATTTGTAGAGCTGCTACCTCCGGGACTTCCACCCGCAAGTACGAAGATGAAGAAATGGAAGATGCAGTCACCTCCAACCTAGGTACAACTCTCGTAAGCTTATCTTTGGTTACTTGGTCGATTAAATTCTGACGACTGATCTGGGGTCGACTGATCTCTTTGTAGCCCCTCGCAATATCATTGAGCTTCCAGATGATGACGAGGATGTGCCGCTGAGGCCCAGGAGGAACAAGAAGGCATCAGCTGGCAAGACATTCCAATCGGAACCGGCGGCAGAGCCAGTAGTTCAACAGCTTGAAGATGTGAGCAGGGCTTCTTGTCGGTGTAATGGGACACGGATACCCCGAAGACGGCAAGATGATATTTCAAGACATCGGGGCTAGCAAAGCCCCTCAGTCCGAGTGCCCGGCCGCTCCTGCCGGCTTCCCGTCCGACTGCACTACCCGGCCGGCTACCGACTGCCGGCCGCCGACTACGCCAACCAGTCGGCTGCCGACTGCAGCCCAACCCGACATCGACGAGACAACCGTACTGCGATACCGTCATCTACAGTGTACCGTGTCCCCTGGGTACTGATTTATAAAGTATCCCAGGGGACAAGCATGACATATACCATGCCTCTTGCTATGCCTACATGGCTTGACATGTAAGCTACCCAAGGTAGCTTACATCCAACGCCACCACCAAGCTTACATACTAAGCTACCTCACACTATATATAGACCACACATCCATCCATCCAGGGAGGATGGACACTCACGCATGCACACATGCACTAGCTAGCAAAACTGGCTAGCTATCCATCCATCCATCCACATGAGCATACACGCTCACGGCCATGAGCATGGCCGGCCACTAGCATGCCTCGTATAGGCATTTACCAGATCAGATGCCTATGGCACTGACTCCAGATACAGCTCCAGAGCACTTTGTACTGCCCGATGTACACCTCAGATATATGCTCAGACATGCAGGAGTAGGGGTATTATCTCTCCAGAGAGCCCCGAACCTGGGTAAACCACCGCGTGCTACTAGCATACTCGCTCCCGGTCCTACCAGCAGCAGTCCTACCCACACACTAAGCCCTTGTGGCATCTGTCGACTCGCAAGCCCCCCGTGAGAAATACCACGACAGTTGGCGCCCACCGTGGGGCGGTACTACTACTACGCTACCGTGCTGCTGCTGGTTTCGCGGTCCGGGCGGGACCATCTTCGCCATCACCGCCGCGACGTCGCGCCGTCTCTCCGGTAGCGCTCGGGGGCTCGACTTCGACCAGTCCCCGGAGCGGCTGTGCGGGACGGCGCGCCCTCGCCGTCGGTCTTGCCATCTTCATCATCACCGCGACGTCGCCACCTCTCCGGCGCCTATCGAGGGCTCGACATCCGCATGCCCTCGGCGCGTCTGTGCTGGGCGGTGCTTCTTCGTCGCCACCGTTGCGACGCCGGCTGTCCAACCGCGCGCACGCCGCACGCTGGGGCCTCGTGTCGGTCGACCGTGCCCGCCCACGCGCCGCTCGCGCTTGCTTCCCTCCGTGTTGCGTCTTGCCCTGGCCGAAACACACACTCGCTCCTCCACATACTATCTATGCAAGCTAGCTAGACGCGAAGTCAACAATGGTCAAACCATTAGCCAAATACACTAGCAAAATATTACCCAGACTACCCATGCATAGTCCAGATACAAGTCAGATACGAGTTGGACAGAGGCCAGATAATGCCCGGAAAATGCGTTTTCTGCGCTACGCTTCGTGCATCTCCGGCCTGCGGTGCGCCCGCGGCCACCCCGGCTCGCCTCTGTTCCGCGCGCGTGCGCGCGGCCGTCCGGCCCAACTCCATCCCGCCGCGCTGGCCCCGCTGTTTGCCGCCTTCGCGCGCCATCCCGGGCCGGCTCCCGGGTCCGCTCGCGCGTTGGCTCCGCCTGCTTACCAGCTCCGCGCGTCCCGGCCGGCTCTGCTAGCGGCGCCTCCGCCCCCACGCACTCGCGGCCGGGCCGGCTTCGCTCCGCCCCGTGCCGTCTGCTCCACCCCAGGCCGCCGTCTTCTCGCACCCGAGCGCAGCTCGACGCTGGCCACCGCTCCGCTGCCGGGCTACCCTGCCGGCCTCCCGCGCCCTCCGCGCATCCTGGCCGGCTCCTGCGCGACTGTCTCCCCAGCATGGCCTCCGCCCGGCCGGCCTGGCCGACTGCTGGAGTCCCCCGACCGCACGGACGTCGGCCGCCCCGCGCCTGCACCACATCGTCCCTGCCCGTCACCGCTGCACCAACCGCGCCGCGTCCGGTTTCGCCGGCCGCCGGGTCGCCACGCCCGGCTCTCTCCGACTCCGCGTCCCGCAGATGCCGGCGCCGCCTCCGTCCAGCTGGCCGTGCCGGCTCCCGCTCCCGCTCCACAGCGCCGGCTCACCGACCAACCCGGCCGCTCTGCCTTCCTCACGCACGCCGGCTCCCCTGCGAGCCCCGTGCCGAGCCGCCGCCGTTTCCCCTGCGAGCCCCGTGCCGAGCCGCCGCCATCTCCCCCGACTCTGCCTGGCCGCCGACTCCAGATCCGGCTGCGCCGGCTGCCGCTGTCCGGGGCCGGCCTCCGCCCCTCTCTGCCTCGGGTCGCGACCGGGCGCTCCGCGCCCGCAGCCGGCTCCCGCGCCCGTGTCCTGCGTCCACGACCACCCGGCTGCGCCGGGCCGACTCTGCCCGTGGCCGCCGGCTCGCCACTGCAGCCGGCCCCGGCCGCGTCCCTGCTGCTGCCGGCTCCGAGCCGTCCCGCCAGCCGGCCGCCCCGCCTCGCGCGGCTCCTCCCACGCCCGCCGGGATGCCGCCCCGCGCTGGCCCGGGACCTCCGCGCCGGCTCCGGCTTCTCGCCTAGCCGGCCCCGTGCCCGGTCTCCTCGCGGCTGCGGCTGCGCCCAAACTCCGGCCTCCAGCCTCGAGCGCCGCTTCCGGCCGGCTCCCGCCCGCTCCGGCCGGCTCCGGCGTCCACCATCGCCGCTGGCCGACTTCGCCTCCGACCCTGCCATGGCCACGCTGCCCCGTCCGCGCACCGCCGCCCATGCCCGCGCTGCGCCGCCTCCCGTCGCGCCTCCCGCCGGCTTCGCCCGGGCCGGCTCCAACTTCGCCTAGGCCGGCTCCGGCTCCTCCACTCGGCCCCGCCTCGCCGCCACCCGGCCCGACCAGATACGGTTCCCGCCGAGAGCGCCATGGCCGGCTGTGCTCTGCTGGGTCCCGTCGCGGCCGCCTGCTGAGAAAGAAGAAAAGTCAAGCCGGCTAAAAAAAAAGTTTGTGTGCATCTGGCTGCCCAGAGCCGGGTAAAGAAAAGGCCGGGTGCCCACGGCCGGCTGACTGAAAAAAAGAGAGAAACACTGCCGGCTGCCCAGTTGGCTGGAGGAAAAGTCAACAGCCGGCTGCTCCACGCTGAGAGAAAAATAAAAAGGCCGATTGGAGAAAAAGAAAAAAGTCAGCCGGCTTGACTAAAAAAAAGAGAGACAGAGTCGGCTGAATAAAAGAAAATATGAGAGAAATACGCATGTGACATACGCTGGCAGTGTGGCCGGCTGCAAAAATCCCGACTGCTGTGTCACAGTCTGCCTGCCCAACCGACTGCAGAAGACAAAGAAGAACGCAAAGTAGTTGCCGGAAGATCCGGCCCGACTGCTCAACAGTCGGCCCGAATCTCGGGGGCTACACCCAGCGGGTGCGCTGACGCACCCCCGCGAGAGAAAAAGACAAAGTAGTTGCCGGAAGATCCGGCCCGACTGCTCAGCAGTCGGCCCGAATCTCGGGGGCTACACCCAGCGGGTGCGCTGACGCGCCCCCACGAGAAAGAAGACAAAATAGCTGCCGGAAGATCCGGCCCGACTGCTCGGCAGTCGGCCCTACACCCGAGAGCCCTGAACCTGGGAAACCACCGCGTGCTACTCGCATACTCGCTCCCGGTCCTACCAGCAGCAGTCCTACCCACACACTAAGCCCTTGTGGCATCTATCGACTCGCAAGCCCCCCGTGAGAAATACCACGGCACTTCCGTTACTTTTGCTGATCCTGTGTCGAGTGTAAGACCCACATCGTCGACTATGCCAGTGCTTGCTTCAACCGTCCAACTTCATACCTCAGAACTTCAAGCTGCTGTGTCTGGACAGTCAGTCCCATTCTTCACCACTCATCACGTTCCAGAAAGCCAGGTGGACGCCGCTGCGGAAGCCATTAGCCAGGCTGGCATAATGATGGAGCGGGTGAAGGTGGTGCACGAAAACAGTCAGGCTGCTTACGACGCCAGCGCGGCCCTTCGGCCCAATTAATGTCCAAGTAAGTTGGCTTCCGACTGAACTTGTTCTGTTAGGATACGCTACCTGAATACTTTTCTCCGTGTAATCTCTTGTTGTCCTGCACTTCGCATCTGCACACCCACTGGGTGTTTTGTCATCTTTGTTGTTTTCACTCTTCCACTTGGTCTGGGCGGACCAGGTCGAGTGGGATCTGAACCAGTGGGGGCACGGTAAGTGCACCCACTGGGTGTAGTCCCCGAGACCGCAGTCGACTGCTGGCAGTCGGTTGGGGTCTGAGTACTTCTTTCTCTCTCTTTTTTTCCACTCGGTCAGGGCAGACCATGTCGAGTGGAATCTAAACCAGTGGGGGCATGCTAAGTGCACCCACTGGGTGTAGTCCCCGAGACTACTGTAGAATGTTTGATTCTGCAGTAGTCTTAAAGTTTTATTCACTCGGAAGTAAATAATCTTTGATCTTGTCCATTGACATGTCTTTTACACATTGTAGAAATCCTGTGCACTTATCTCCAAGTTCATTGACTTCAAGGAAAAGCAAAGGCAACTCAACCTTGACTTGGAGCTGGCCCAACAGAACATAAAAAAGGCTCAAGATGAAGTTGCTGGTACGGAAGGTAACGGCCTGTCGACTGCTTATCTCGACCATCCTTCAAGTTATCCCTTCGTTCTTCTGTTTGAACCAAATGCGTATTTTGCAGAGATAATGAGGCTGGCTCTAGCGAAGAAGGAGCTCGACCTTGTAGCTGCGCAAAAGGAGGCTCAGGAGAAGACTGCCCTTGTTGACAAAAAGCTGGCTTCAGTCGGAGCGCTAGAGGAGGAAATAACCAAGCTGAAGTCGTCTCTTACTGAATCCAACCGAGAGGCGACTCGTCTAAAGAAAGATAAGGTGACTCTGAACGAGCAGCTGGAAAGCATGTCTTGTAGGAGAAACGACTTGGAAGCTTATCTGAAAGCCCTCGCCAAGAGGCTCTTCCTTATGCTCGAATGTACCCCTTTTTTATTCGACTGTTTTACTGTTTGCAAGTCACTGCGGATCAGTCGACTCATTAACTCCTTGAATCTGCAGAATTCTGCCAAAACTTTGAAGAGGAAACTGGACGGATCGAGACGGGCTTGGATCTTATCCTTTCTCCAGTCGGCGACGAGGCTGCCATGAATGCCATTCGACTGGAATCTCGCGTTGCTAGCGTTACCAGCTATCTTGCTCGTCTGAAGGTGGCGGTGTCGCGCATTGATACATCACTCTGGCCAAGGGCAACCTTTCAGAATGATCTCGAGTCTCTAATGACTCCACTCAATGAGGTTCCTAGTCGTGTGTAGGAATGGAAGAAGTCTTCTGCCCGATGCGTTGCTAACGTGGGTCTGTCGCTGGTTAGGGTCCACTTCAAAGAAGCTCGAGAAGAGAAGCTGGCGGCAATCAAGGTTGCTAACATGAAAAGACATGACATGCAATCCTTCCTAGAGACTTTCATCGCTGCTTCCTGATACATCTCCGTCGTCTCTATAATTTTTGATCGTTCCATGCCAATATTCTACAACTTTCATATACTTTTGGCAACTTTTTATACTATTTTTGGGACTAACATATTGATCCAGTTCCCAGTGCCAGTTCCTGTTTGTTGCATGTTTTTGGTTTCGCAGAATATCCATAGCAAACGGAGTCCAAACAGAATAAAAACTTACGGAGATTTTTTGGAATATATATGATTTTTGGGAAGAAGAATCCACGCGAGACGATGCTCAAGGGGCCCACGAGGTAGGGGGGCGCGCCCTGGGGAGGCAGGCGTGCCCCTGACCCTCGTAGCCACCCCGTAAGGCGGTTGATGCCCTTCTTTCGCGGCAAGAAAGATAATTTCCGGATAGATAGCGTGTCAAAATTTCAGCCCAATCGGAGTTACGGATCTCCGGGAATATAAGAAACGGTGAAAGGGAAGAATTAGAGAACGCAGAAACGGAGAGAGATAGAGAGACATATCCAATCTCGGAGGGGCTCTCGCCCCTCCCGTGCCATGGAGGCCATGGACCAGAGGGAAACCCTTCTCCCATCTAGGGAGGAGGTAAAGGAAGAAGAAGAAGGAGGGGGCTCTCTCCCCCTCGCTTCCGGTGGCACCGGAGTGCCACCGGGGGCCATCATCATCACCGCGATCTACACCAACAACTCCGCCATCTTCACCAACATCTCCATCACCTTCCCCCCTCTATCTACAACGGTCCACTCTCCCGCAACCCACTGTACTCTCTACTTGAACATGGTTCTTTATGCTTCATATTATTATCCAATGATGTGTTCCCATCCTATGATGTCTGAGTAGATTTTCGTTGTCCTATTGGTGGTTGATGAATTGCTATGATTGATTTAATTTCCTTGTGGTTATGTTGCTGTCCTTTGGTGCCCATCATATGATTGCGCACGTGGATCACACCCTAGGGTTAGTTGTATGTTGATAGGACTATGTATTGGAGGGCAAGAGTGACAAAAGATTCAACCTAGCATAGAAATTGATGCATACGGGATTGAAGGGGGACCAATATATCTTAATGCTATGGTTGGGTTTTACCTTAATGAACATTAGTAGTTACGGATGCTTGCTAATAGTTCCAATCATAAGTGCATAGAATTCCCAGTCAGGGATGACATGCTAGCAGTGGCCTCTCCCACATAATACTTGCTATCGGTGTAGTAAAGTAGTCAATTTCTTAGGGGCAATTTCACAACTCCTACCACCACTTTTCCATACTCGCTATATTTACTTTATTGTTTCTTTATCTAAACAGCCCCTACTTTTTATTTACGTACTCTTTATTATCTTGCAAACCTATCGAACAACACCTACAAAGTACTTCTAGTTTCATACTTGTTCTAGGTAAAGGGAACGTCAAGCGTGCGTACAGTTGTATCGGTGGTCGATAGAACTTGAGGGAATATTTGTTCTACCTTTGGCTCCTCATTGGGTTCGACACTCTTACTTATCGAAAATTGTTGCGATATCCCCTATACTTGTGGGTTATCAAGACCTTTTTCTGGTGCCGTTGGCGGGGAGCAATAGCGTGGGGTGAATATTCTCGTGTGTGCTTGTTTGATTTATCACTAAGTAATTTTTATTTGCTGTTCTTAGTTGTTCTCTATCTTTAGTTATGGATATGGAACACGAAATACCAAAAAAAAGTTAGGTGTACTTGCTACTCATGGAGATGGGGAACCTCCTAAAACCCTCGATGCTGGTTATGTGAAAAATATTATGTACTACTTTAATAATCCTGAGAAAACCACATTTAGTTATGTAATGGGAGTAACGTTGGATCAACGTGAATACTTTAGGGATTACCGCTTGAAACAAAAAGGGAAACTATTATGGGATCAAATTCATATATTGAATTGGTATGCTAGGCAACTATGCTTGAGATATAATTATACTTGTTGCTCTAAGGTGGAGGCTCCACACCTTCCCTTTTCATGTGAATTTAATGATAATGAAACCTTAGCTTCTTATGCTAATGGTATATATGATTACTATGATGTGGAACAAATAGAAGAATTTGTTGCTTTTAAGGGTGCTTATGAAATTGAATCTATGTTTAAAGAGTTTGAAGATTTTGATGATGCTGTTTATAGACTTGAAAATTTAGCTATCCTGAAATATTGTTATGAGAATTATGAATACAATTACGAAATTAATGCGCTCATTAAGAAAGTCTCCGTTGTCCAAGAAGAGACTAATATTTTGCAGGAATCTATGTAAGAAGAAGTTGATGAAACTGTGAGCTCATTGGATGAAGAAGATGATGAGAAGAGCGAAGAACAAAAGGAGGAAGAGCAGATTAGCTACCCGTGCCCACCTTCTAATGAGAGTAGCTCTTCAACTCATACATTGTTTAATTTCCCTTCGTGCTTACTAGAGGATGATTGCTATGATGATTGTTATGATCCCGTTGATTCTGTTGAAATATCCCTTTTTGACGATGCTTGCTATGCTTGTGGCCAAGATGCCAATATGAATTATGCTTATGGAGATGAACTTGCTATAGTTCCTTATGTTAAACATGAAATTGTTGCTATTGTACCCGCACATGATAGTCCTATTATGTTTTTGAACTCTCCCAACTACACTATATCGGAGAAGTTTGCTCTTATTAAGGAATATATTGATGGGTTGCCTATTACCATTGCACATGATGAATTTGATGAATATAATATGCATGTGCTTTCTGCTCCTACTTGCAATTATTATGAGAGAGGAACTATATCTCCACCTCTCTATGTTTCCCATATGATAAAATTGCAAGAAACTATTTGTACTATGCATTGGTCTTTACTATGTGTGCATGAATTGTTCTTTTATGACATGCCGATGCATAGGAAAGAGTTAGACTTCGTTGTTGCATGATATATGTTACTTTGTGCTCACTACTAAATTACAAATCATTGTTAATTAAAATTGGCTTTGATATACCTTGGGAGCCGGGTGGATTCATTACTTGAGCACTATATGCCTAGCTTAATGGCTTTAAAGAAAGCGCTGCTAGGGAGACAACCTGGAAGTTTTAGAGAGTCATTTATTTCTGTTGAGTGCTTTCATATTGTTTAAAAACAATAAAAATAAATAGGGGAAGCCAAAACTTTTTCGAAAAGGAATGCGAAAGTGAGAAAGACACGCATTGTTGAAGTGGGAGCTAGCCTTGAACTTTGTTCATGCTCACAGAAACTTTGTGAATCTTGATTACAGAAACTTTTCAATAATAATAATTTTCCCCTTGTACAATTCCATTGTATTATAAAAATAATGTGCTAAGGTTTGCCTTTAGGATATTTACATTTGCTTGATGGTTTGTACTGTGCAGGACAGAAACTTTGGCTGTAGTGCGCGATTTTACTTTTTTAGCTGAGACGTCAAATGGTTCTGATTCTTTTTGTTCTGTCTTCCTGTAAAAATTGTTTATTTTTCCTAATTTTTGTAGAATTGTTCAATTACGAGAAGTATGGTGAATGTTCAGATTATTACAGACTGTTCTGTTTTAGAGAGATTCTGTTTTTGATGCATAGTTTGCTTGTTTTGATGAAACTACCAATTTATATTAGTGGATTAAGCCATGAAAAAGTTATACTACAGTAGACACAATGCAAAAACAAAATATGAATTGGTTTGCAGCAGTACTTAGAGTAGTGATTTGCTTTATTATACTAACGGATCTTACCGAGTTTTCTGTTGAAGTTTTGTGTGGATGAAGTGTTTGATGATCGAGAAGGTCTCGATGTGATTAGAAGGAAGAGAGGCAAGAGCTCAAGCTTGGGGATGCCCGAGGCACCCCAGGTAAATATTCAAGGAGACTCAAGCATCTAGTCTTGGGGATGCCCCGGAAGGCATCCCCTCTTTCTTCAACAAGTATCGGTATGTTTTCAGATTCGTTTCGTTCATACGATATGTGCAATATTGGAGCGTCTTTGGCATTTATTTTTATTTTTTCTTTTATGCACCATGCTGGTCTGAGATAGTACTTGGTTGATTTGTAGAATGCTCTATGCACTTCACTTATATCTTTTGAGTATGGCTTTATAGAATGCTTCATGTGCTTCACTTATATCATTTGAAGTTTGGATTGCCTGTTTCTCTTTACATAGACAACCGCCATTTGTAGAATGCTCTTTTGCTTCACTTATATTTGTTGAGCGTGGGCATATCTTTTGTAGAAAGAATTAAACTCTCTTGCTTCACTTATATCTATTTTGAGAGATGAGAGGAACTCGTCATTCACATGGTTAGTCATAAAATCCTACATAAACATGTAGATCACTGAATATGATATGTTTGATTCCTTGGAATAGTTTTGTGATATAAAGATGGTGATATTAGAGTCATGCTAGTGGGTAGTTGTGGATTATAGAAATACTTGTGTTGAGGTTTGTGATTCCCGTAGCATGCACGTATGGTGAACCATTATGTGATGAAGTTGGAGCATGATTTATTTATTGATTGTCTTCCTTATGAGTGGCGGTCGGGGACGAGCGATGGTCTTTTCCTACCAATCTATCCCCCTAGGAGCATGCACGTAGTACTTTGTTTTGATGACTAATAGATTTTTGCAATAAGTATGTGAGTTCTTTATGACTAATGTTGAGTCCATGGATTATACGCACTCTCACCCTTCCACCATTGCTAGACTCTCTAGTACCGCGCAACTTTCGCCGGTACCATAAACCCACCATATACCTTCCTCAAAACAGCCACTATACCTACCTATCATGACATTTCCATAGCCATTCCGAGATATATTGCCATGCAACTTCCATCATCATCATATACATGGCTTGAGCATTCATTGTCATATTGCTTTGCATGATCATAAGATAGCTAGCATGATGTTTTCATGGCTTGTCCGTTTTTTGATGTCATTGCTACGCTAGATCATTGCACATCCCGGTACACCGCCGGAGGCATTCATATAAAGTCATATCTATGTTCTAGTGTCGAGTTGTAATATTGAGTAGTAAGTAAATAAAAGTGTGATGATCATCATTATTAGAGCATTGCCCCAGTGAGGAAAGGATGATGGAGACTATGATTCCCCCATAAGTCGGGATGAGACTCCAGACTTTACAAAAATTAAAAGAGGCCAAAGAAGCCCAAATAAAAAAAGAGAGGCTAAAGAAGCCCACCAAAAAAACAAAAAAACAAAAAAATGAGAGAAAAGAGAGAAGGGGCAGTGCTACTATCCTTTTTCCAGACTTGTGCTTCAAAGTAGCACCATGTTCTTCATATAGAGAGTCTCTTGAGTTATCACTTTCATATACTAGTGGGAATTTTCATTATAGAACTTGGCTTGTATATTCCGATGATGGGCTTCCTCAAATGCCCGAGGTCTTCATGAGCAAGCAAGTTGGATGCACACCCACTTAGTTTCAGTTGGAGCTTTCATACACTTATAGCTCTAGTGCATCCGTTGCATGGCAATCCCTACTCACTCACATTGATATCTATTGATGGGCATCTCCATAGCCCGTTGGTACGCCTAGTTGATGTGAGACAATCTTCTCCTTTTTGTCTTCTCCACCATCATATTCTATTCCACCTACAGTGCTATGTCCATGGCTCACGCTCATGTATTGTGTGAAAGTTGAAAAGGTTTGAGAACGTCAAAAGTATGAAACAATTGCTTGGCTTGTCATCGAGGTTGTGCATGATGTGAATATTTTGTGTGGTGAAGATGGAGCATAGCCAGACTATATGATTTTGTAGGGATAACTTTCTTTGGTCATGTTATTTTGAAAAGACATGATTGCTTTATTAGTAGGCTTGAAGTATTACTTTTTTATGTCAAATAATAGACTATTGCTTTGAATCACTCGTATCTTAATATTCATGCCATGATTAGATATGTGATCAAGATTATGCTAGGTAGCATTCCACATCAAAAATTATCTTTTTTATCATTTACCTACTCGAAGACGAGCAGGAATTAAGCTTGGGATGCTGATACGTCTCCGTAGTATCTGTAATTTTTGATTGTTCCATGCCAATATTCTACAACTTTCATATACTTTTGGCAACTTTTTATACTATTTTTGGGACTAACATATTGATACAGTGCCCAGTGCCAGTTCCTGTTTGTTGCATGTTTTTTTATTTCGCAGAATATCCATATCAGACGGAGTCCAAACAGAATAAAAACTGACGGATATTTTTTTTGGAATATATATGATTTTTGGGAAGAAGAATCCACGCGAGATGATGCTCGAGGGGCACACGAGGTAGGGGGGCGCGCCCTGGGGAGGCAGGCGCGCCCCTGACCCTCGTGGTCACCCCGAAAGGTGGTTGATGCCCTTATTTTGCGGCAATAAAGCTAATTTCCGGATAGAGATTGTGTCAAAATTTCAGCCCAATCGGAGTTACGAATCTCTAGGAATATAAGAAAAGGTGAAAGGGAAGAATCAAAGAACGCAGAAACAGAGAGAGACAGATCCAATCTCGGAGGGGCTCTCGCCCCTCCCAAGCCATGGAGGCCATGGACCGAAGGGGAAACCCTTCTCCCATCTACGGAGGAGGTCAAGGAAGAAGAAGAAGGAGAGGGGGCTCTCTCCCCCTCGCTTTCGGTGGCACCGGAGTGCCACCGGGGCCATCATCATCACCGCGATCTACACCAACACCTCCGCCATCTTCACCAACATCTACAACATCTCCATCATCTCCCCCCTCTATCTACAGCGGTCCACTCTCCCGCAACCCGCTGTACCCTCTACTTGAACATGGTGCTTTATGCTTCATATTATTATCCAATGATGTGTTGCCATCCGATGATGTCTGAGTAGATTTTCGTTGTCCTATCGGTGGTTGATAAATTGCTATGATTGACTTAATTTGCTTGTGGTTATGTTGTTGTCCTTTGGTGCCCATCATATGATTGCGCGCGTGGATCACACCCTAGGGTTAGTTGTACGTTGATAGGACTATGTATTGGAGGGCAAGAGTGACAGAAGCTTCAACCTAGCATAGAAATTGATGCATACAGGATTGAAGGGGGACCAATATATCTTAATGCTATGGTTGGGTTTTACCTTAATGAACATTAGTAGTTGCGGATGCTTGCTAATAGTTCCAATCATAAGTGCATAGAATTCCAAGTCAGGGATGACATGCTAGCAGTGGCCTCTCCCACATAATACTTGCTATCGGTATAGTAAAGTAGTCAATTACTTAGGGGCAATTACACAACTCCTACCACCACTTTTCCACACTCGCTATATTTACTTTATTGTTTCTTTATCTAAACAGCCCCTCCTTTTTATTTACGTACTCTTTATTATCTTGCAAACCTATCCAACAACACCTACAAAGTACTTCTAGTTTCATACTTGTTCTAGGTAAAGCGAACGTCAAGCGTGCGTAGAGTTGTATCGGTGGTCGGTAGAACTTGAGGGAATATTTGTTCTACCTTTAGCTCCTCGTTGGGTTCGACACTCTTACTTATTGAAAACTGTTGCCATCCCCTATACTTGTGGGTTATCACTGCCACTCGGATCACTGACGAGATTGATCTGGACGAGTTCGTCGAGCCTGCAAGCCCTCCTCCTGTGGAGTGAACAAACTTGATACCTCGCCTTAAATTTGCCTCGGAATGCCGAGTGATTTGGTAACCATTAAACTCCTTCGGTCCTGATGCCCGAGTACTTTTATCTTCGTCCTGAAACTTTTAAGATTCTATTCGAACTTGGTTTATCTTCTGAGTGTGCTTGCGTTTTCCTTCGAGTGGAACTTGTTCTTCACTCAGAATTTTCTTTGTACTTGAGGTGCAATTTTGAGGAGGATATCCCAGTCAACCTGCACCTCATCGTCCTTGCGGATGAGAATGGAGAGCACGTTGTACTTGTGGTGCAGCTCTGAAGAGAGTGTTGCAGTCGACCAGCACCTCGTCGTCCTTGCGGATAGGGATGGAGTGCACGTTCTACTTGTGGCGCAGCTGTGAAGAGAGGGTTGCAGTCGACCGACACCTCGTCGTCCTTGTGGATAGGGATGGAGTGCACGTTGTACTTGTCCCGCAGCTTCGAGGAGATGGTTGCAGTCGACCTGCACCTCGTCGTCCTTGCGGATAGGGGTGTTTTTCAAACTTAGGTGAGTACTGGACTGCTGCTAAGCCTCCGAGTGTGAGGGTTGCTCTCACTCAGTAGGGTTTTTTAAACTTAGGCGAGTACTGGACTGCAGCTAAGCTCCCGATTGGGAGGTTTGCTCATCACTCGGCCTCCGAGTGTGAGGGTTGCTCTCACTCAGTAGGGTTTTTTAAACTTAGGCGAGTACTGGACTACAGCTAAGCCCCCGAGTGTGAGGTTTGCTCATCACTCGGTAGGATTTTTTGAACTTAGGCGAGTTGTGGACTGCAGCTAAGCCCCCGAGTGTGAGGTTTGCTCATCACTCAGTAGGATTTTTTGAACTTAGGCGAGTACTGGACTGCAGCTAAGCCCCTGAGTGTGAGGTTCGCTCATCACTCGGTGGGATTTTTTAAACTTAAGCGAGTACTGGACTGCAGCTAAGCCTCCGAGTGAGAGGCTTGCTCACCACTCGATAGGATTTTTTCAACTTAGGCGTGTACTGGACTGCAGCTAAGCCTCCGAGTGAGAGGCTTGCTCACCACTCGGTAGGATTTTTTCAACTTAGGCGAGTACTGGACTGCAGCTAAGCCTTCGAGTGAGAGGCGTGCTCACCACTCGGTAGGATTTTTTCAACTTAGTCGAGTACTGGACTGTAGCTAAGCCTCCGAGTGGGAGGCTTGCTCACCACTCGGTAGGATTTTTTCAACTTAGGCGAGTACTGGACTACAACTAAGCCTCCGAGTGAGAGGCTTGCTCACCACTCGGTAGGATTTTTTTTCAACTTAGGTGAGTACTGGACTGCAGCTAAGCCTCCGAGTGAGAGGCTTGCTCACCACTTGGTAGGATTTTTTCAACTTAGGCGAGTACTGGACTGCAGCTAAGCCTCCGAGTGGGAGGCTTACTCACCACTCGGTAGGATTTTTTAAACTTAGGCGAAACGGATTCGCAGCTAAGCCCCCGAGTGAGAAGCTTGCGCATCACTCGGTAGGATTTGTTAAACTTAGGCGAAACGGATTCGCATCTAAGGCACCCATTGGGGTATTTAGAACATACAAAAAAGGAACAACGATCATTTACGAGACTGTAAAACCGTGTCTTTGATAATCAAACTAAAGTGTATTTCTTATTACATCTCAATAGTCTGAATGCTTAAGTTTAAAATGGGCGGAGCAACTCCGCATTCCAAGCGTGTGGCTTGTCTTTCTTACGTTCGACGTTGTAGAGGTGGTACGCTCCGTTGTGGAGCACTCTGGTGATGATGAAAGGACCTTCCCATGTAGGGGCAAGCTTTTGTGGCTTCTGTTGATCCACTCAGAGAACCAAATCTCTTTCCTGAAATGCTCGACCTCTCACGTTTCTGGCATGGAATCGACACAGGTCTTGCTGATAAATGGTCGATCGGATCAGAGCCATCTCTCTTTCCTCTTCTAGGAGATCAACTGCGTCTTGCCGAGCCAGTTCTGCTTCATCTTCTGAGAAGAGCTCAACTCTGGGTGCATTGTGAAGCAAGTCACTCGGAAGCACAGCTTCAGCTCCATAGACTAAGAAAAATGGAGTTCGACCAGTCGACTGATTCGGAGTCATCCTCAAACCCCAAAGTACTGACGGAAGTTCATCGACCTAGGCTCCTACCGCATGCTTGAGATTACGCATTAGTCGGGGTTTCAGTCCATTTGGTCTTTCAGCTTGTCCATTCGACTAGGGATGGGCGGCTGAAGCATAGTCGACTCGAGTGCCTTGGGAAGCATAGAAGGCTCTGAACTCATCCGAATCAAAGTTCGAGCCGTGGTCAGTGATGATGCTATGCGGAACACCATATCTGAATGTTAACTCTCTGATGAAACTGACCGCAGTACTAGCTTCAATACTTTTGATAGGTTTGGCTTCAATCCATTTGGTGAATTTTTCGACTACCACGAGCACATTAGTGAAGCCACTCCTACCCGTTCTCAGAGGTCCAACCATGTCCAAACCCCAAAGAGCGAAGGGCCAGATGAGTGGAATGGTCTTTAGTGCTGACGCGGGCTTGTGAGACATGTTTGAGTAAAACTGGCAACCTTCACATTTGTCGACTATTTCTTGCGCCATCTCATTTGCTCGTGGCCAATAAAATCCTGCTTGGTATGCTTTGGCCACAATGGTCCGAGAGGACGCATGGTGACCATAGGTCACCGAGTGGATGTCATTGAGGATCACTTGACCTTCCTCTGGTGTTATGCATTTCTGGCTGACTCCAGCTACACTTTCTCTGAACAGCTGCCCTCTTATTATAGTAAAAGCTTTGGATCGGCGGATGATCTGTCGAGCCTCTTCTTCGTCTTCTGGGAGTTCCTTCCTCAAGATGTACGCAATGTACGACACTGTCCAGTCGGGAGTGATGACCAAAACCTCCATGATCAAGTCGACCATCGCTGGGACTTCGACTTTAGTTGGATCAGTGGTGCTCTTTGGTTGCGGGGGCTCTTCAGTGAAAGGATCTTCCTGGACTGAAGGTGTATGAATATGCTCCAAAAACACATTACTGGGAATGGCTTCTCTCTTGGAACCTATCTTCGCCAAATCATCCGCCGCTTGATTTTTCAGTTGGGGTATATGGTGGAGTTCTAAACCCTCAAACTTCTTTTCTAACTTTCTGACCGCATTGCAATAGCTAGTCATAGCTGGGCTTCTGACGTCCCACTCTTTCATTACTTGATTCACCACCAAATCTGAGTCGTTGTATACCATGAGGCGACACACGCCGAGTGAAATGGCCATACGCAACCCGTACAAAAGTGCCTCGTATTCAGCTTTTTTGTCGGAGGAATCGAAATTAATTTGGAGAACATAGCGGAGCTTGTTGCCTCGGGGGGATACCACCCCAGCACCGGAACCATTCAGCATCTTGGATCCATCAAAGAACATGGTCCAGTGGTCTGAGTGAAAATCTGAGTCGACAGTTTCTGTTTGATCCACTCGGCGAGGAAATCCGCTATTGACTAGGACTTGGTAGCTTTCTTTGCCTCAAACTTGATATCTAAGGGAAGGAGTTCAATCGCCCATTTTGCCACTCGACTAGTTGCCTCTCTGTTGTTCAGAATATCCGACAATGGTGCGTCGTTGACGACTGTAATGGAGTGATTAGAGAAATAATGTGCAATCTTCTTCGTGGTCGTGTAAATCCCATAAACAAGCTTCTGATAATGTGGATATCTTTGCTTGGATGTAGTTAAAACTTCAGAAACATAGTATACTGGGCGCTGAACTTTATAGGCTTTTCCTTCTTCTTCCCGCTCGACCATGAGTACTATACTGACAACTTGTCCAGTGGTTGCAATGTAATGCAGTAAAGGTTCTTTGCTGATTGGGGCAGCGAGCACCGGCTGGGTGGAAAGCAGGGCTTTGAGATCTGCAAACGCTGCATCAGCTTCACGAGTCCACTCGAAGTTGTTAGATTTCTTCATCAGTCGGTAAAGAAGCAATGACTTTTCACCGAGGCGAGAGATGAATCGACTCAAGGCGGCCAAACAACTAGTAAGCTTCTGGACATCATGCACGCGCACAGGGCGCTTCATCCGGAGTATGGCACCAACTTTCTCTGGGTTCGCTTTGATCCCTCGTTCGGAAACGAGGAAGCTGAGTAACTTTCCGCTAGGAACTCCGAAATTACACTTTGATGGGTTAAGCCTGATATCATATCTTCTCAGGTTGGCAAAGGTTTCAGCAAGGTCAGTCAGCAGGTCGGAACCTTTACGTGACTAGACCACATTTTCATCCATGTATGTTCCACATTCCGATTGATTTGAGTGAGCAGGCACTTCTAAATCATCCGCATGAATGTGGCCCCAGCATTCTTGAGACCGAATGGCATGGTGACATAGCAAAAGCACCCGAATGGAGTGATGAAAGCTGTTTTTATCTCATCGGATCCATACAGCCAGATCTGATGGTATCCGGAATAGGCGTCTAGGAAAGACAAATGCTCACACCCCGCAGTCGAATCGACAATTTGGTCGATGCGAGGGAGAGGAAAATGATCTTTCGGGCAGGCCCGATTGATATGCTTGAACTCAATGCACATGCGAAGTGACTCATCCTTCTCGGGGACCATAACAACATTGGCGAGCCACTAAGAGTGGTAAATCTCGCGGATGAACTCAGCTGCCAGGAGCCGAGCCAGTTCCTCACCAATTGCTGTTCTCGTCTGTAAGGCAGACCGTCGAAGATGTACTTTGACTGGTTTCACTTTCGGGTTGACTCACAAACGATGCTCAGCCAGCCCCCTGGGTACACCCGGCATGTCAGAAGGTTTCCATGCAAAGATGTCCCAGTTCTCACGGAGGAACTGGGTGAGCGCTTCTTCCTATCTGCTGTCGAGTGAAGTTGAAATATGAGTAGGAGCAGCATTAGGATCGGTCGGGTGAATATGAATTGGCTTGGTTTCACCGGACGACTAAAATGCAGAATCAGTGGCAGGCTTCTTGGAGCGCAGCAAATCACTCGGATCTGCATTTTTCTGGTATTCTTGCATTTTGACTGCCGCCATTTGTGCATCGGCAATTTTTGAGCCCTTCTGGAAGCACTCTTCTGCTTTCTACCGATTGCCAGTGATAGTGATCACTCCTTTGTGACTAGGCATTTTCAATTTGATGTACACGTAACACGGTCAAGCCATGAAACGTGCATAGGCAGGCCTACCTAGAATGACATGATAAGCACTCTTGAAATCCACTACTTCAAATGTCAACTTTTCTTTGCAGTAATTCTTGGAATCACCAAAAACCACATCAAGGGCGATCTGGCCGAGTGACTCAGCTTTCTAGCCGGGTATAACACCATGGAAACTCATATTACTTTCGCTGAGCTTGGACATCGGAATCCCCATTCCCTTCAAGGTTTCAACATAAAGGATATTCAAGCCGCTACGACCATCCACCAGCACTTTAGTCAGTCGAGTGCCTTCAACAACTAGGTCGACCACCAACGCTTGCCTCCCAGGGGTGGCTATACGTGCTGGATGGTCAGACTGGTCGAATGTGATGGTAGTCTAGGACCACTTCAAATAACTTGGTGTTACCGGAGCAACCATGTTCACTTCCCTATTGATAACTTTCAGTCGACTTTTGCTCTCAAGATCAGCAAAAATCATTAGAGTGGAGTTGACGTTGGGAAAACTGTCATCATCCTCTTCCTTGTCCATCCTTGTCCGACTCCTTTTCCTTCTCCTTGGGCTGCTTCTCTCAGAATTTCTGGATCAAGAGTCGACATTGCCGAGTGGTGTGCTCGGGATAAATCAAATTACCCTCTTCATCTTTCTTGGTGTGAATGTGACACGGCAAATCCAACACATCATTTCCGTCTTGATCTTTCACTTTCTTGGGATTCCAGGGCCCCTTGGGCTTCCCCTTGAACTTCCCTTGAGCCACAACTAAGGCTTCACCAGGAGCAACTGGCTTGGCCTTACGCTTCTCTTTCCGATTGGAAGTACCTCCACCGGTGTCCTGGGTGACTGTTTTGTGCTTGCCACTCCGGAGTCGGTCTTCCTCTTTGCCGTTAGCGTATTTGGTGGCGATCTCCATTGAGGGAGTCCTGGATTAGGGGGTGTTCGGATAGCCAAATTATACCTTCAGCCGGACTCCTGGACTATGAAGATACAAGATTGAAGACTCCGTCCCGTGTCTGGAGGGGATTTTCCTTGGCGTGGAAGGCAAGCTTGGCGATACGGATGTTCAGATCTCCTACCATTGTAACCGACTCTATGTAACCCTAACCCTATCCGGTGTCTATATAAACCAGAGGGTTCTAGTCCGTAGGACAACATACACATCAACAATCATATCATAGGCTAGCTTCTAGGGTTAAGCCTCTCTGATCTCGTGGTAGATCAACTCTTGTATTACCCATATCATCAATATTAATCAAGCAGGACGTAGGGTTTTACCTCCATCGAGAGGGCCTGAACCTGGTTAAAACTTCGCGTCCCCTGCCTCATGTTACCATCCGGCCTAGACGCACAGTTCGGGACCCCCTACCCGAGATCCGCCGGTTTTGACACCGACATCCATCATCCGAGTCAGAGTCATATCTTCTGTCCAACCGAATTTCAGATTCAACTCCTGATACTTAACGCCTTCGTTGAAGGCACATATTTCTTGGTGATCTGACACATTCTCCACCGTATGGTGTAACGTGATCCATCTCTGTATATAGTCCCTCAAGGTTTCATTCGGTTTCTATACACAACACTTCAATTCTGTCAACCCTGCTGGTCGCTTGCAAGTACCCTCAAAAGTTCTAACAAACACTCTGGCGAGTTCCTCCCAACTGTATATGCTACCAGGCGCCAATTGGTTCAGCTACGCCCTGGCCGAGCCTTCCAACATGAGAGGGATGTGCTTCATTGCCACTTCATCACTGCCACCACCAATTTGCATAGCCACTCGGTAATCTTCAAGCCAAGTGTCAGGCTTAGACTCACCGGTGAACATGCTAACTCCAGTCGCCAACCTGAAGTTGAGAGGAATTACTGTGGCACTGATGGCTCTGCTGAAACACTCGGGACCGGAGATGTGCACTCTGCTGCCAGTCGGATAATCTCTGTCATGACCTTCTCTATTCGCTCTATTCCTGTCGACCAGACCTTGAACGAGAATAGATCTTGCATCAAAGCCTGGCTCCCTTGGGTCGACTGGTACTCTTCGCTCGCCGCTGTGGGGGTGCCGGTCATCCTGCCAGCAAGGCACGTATGACCCACTCCTTGGAGGAGGCGTGGGCACTCGACGACAGTCATCGTGGTCAAGTCAGTGGTCATACTACTCGCGGTTCCTGTACTGATCCTGCGGGTACACACGTCCTTCACGCCGCGGAGGCGATCTTGGGCTGTGAGCCGACTGGACCATGTCCGCCACCACAGGCTATGAATCCTATTCCGCGATTGAGATATTGTTGTATTCTGTTCTCCAGCCGCTCGAAGCAAGGCCCGGATCTGCATCAAACCCATGCTTGCCTCTGACTGGGAGGGCTGGATTGACTCTGCTATTCAGCCTGCGGCTGTGATATTTTCCATCGGAGTGCGGTATACCTGAGTTTGAGGTGGAAAAAGCTACCGTCGACTGGATTTAGGGATCCGCTGTCGAGCATGCTCGCTGAGTGCATGCTGCAGGTTCTCCAGTCGAGTGTGCTCAGCCAAGTTGGCCAGGCGCGCTTCCTCCAAGGTCCGGGCCTCGTGGGTTTGTCCAATGATAGGAGTGTGAAGTGCATACATGTTACGGCGGCGAAGCTTGATGACCCACATGTATAGGGGATCTATCGTAGTCCTTTCGATAAGTAAGAGTGTCGAACCCAACGAGGAGCAGAAGGAAATGATAAGCAGTTTTCAGCAAGGTATTCTCTGCAAGCACTGAAATTATAGGTAACAGATAGTTTTGTGATAAGATAATTTGTAGCGAGCAACAAGTAACCAAAGTAAATAAAGTGCAGCAAGGTGGCCCAATCCTTTTTGTAGCAAACGACAAGCCTGGACAAATTCTTATATAGAGAAAAGCGCTCCCGAGGACACATGGGAATATCGTCAAGCTAGTTTTCATCACGTTCATATGATTCGCGTTCGGTACTTTGATAATTTGGCATGTGGGTGGACCGGTGCTTGGGTACTGTCCTTACTTGGACAAGCATCCCACTTATGATTAACCTCTATTGC
Source organism: Triticum aestivum (assembly GCF_018294505.1). Lineage (NCBI taxonomy): Eukaryota > Viridiplantae > Streptophyta > Magnoliopsida > Poales > Poaceae > Triticum > Triticum aestivum. Next base: position 36,047,878 of record NC_057797.1, on the reverse strand, counting down.
AAGCATCCCATCAAAATATACATCTCATCAAAATATCGAACGAATACCAAATTCACATCACTACTAATAGCAAGAATTCTCCCATGTCCTCAGTAACAAACGTAACTAATCACAAAGCATATTCATGTTCATAATCAGAGGGGTATTAATATGCATATAGGATCTGAACATATGAACTTCCACCAAATAAACCAACTAGCATCAACTACAAGGAGTAATTAACACTACTAGCAACCCACGGGTACCAATCCCAAACTTAGAGACAAGAATTGGATACAAGAGATGAACTAGGGTTTGAGAGGAGATGGTGCTGGTGAAGATGTTGATGGAGATTGACCCCCTCCCAATGAGAGGATCGTTGGTGATGACGATGGCGATGATTTCCCCCTCCCGGAGGGAAGTTTCCCCGGCAGAACAGCTCCGCCAGAGCCCTAGATTGGTTCCGCCAAGGTTCCGCCTCATGGCGGCGGAGTCTAGTCCCGAAAGCTTGCTTATTATTTTTTTCCTCAACAAAAGACTCCATATAGCAGAAGATGGGCATCGGAGAGCCACCAGGGGGCCCACGAGGCAGGTGGGCGCGCCTAGGGGGGTAAGGCGCGCCCCCACCCTCGTGGCCAGGGTCTGCCCCCCTCTGGAACTTCTTGCGCTCAGTATTTTTTATATATTCTGAAAATGACTTCCGTGAAGTTTCAGGACTTTTGGAGCTGTGCAAAATAGGTCTCTAATATTTGCTCCTTTTCCAGCCCAGAATCCCAGCTGCCGGCATTCTCCCTCTTTATGTAAACCTTGTAAAATAAGAGAGAATAGGCATAATAATTGTGACATAATGTGTAATAACATCCCATAATGTAATAAATATCGATATAAAAGCATGATGCAAAATGGACGTATCAACTCCCCCAAGCTTAGATCTCGCTTGTCCTCAAGCGAAAGCCGAAATCGGAAAAATATGTCCACATGTTTAGAGATAGAGGTGTCGATAAAAAATAAAATAAGGACATGAGGGCATCATGATCATTCTTAGAACAACAACTTATATAATTTTTGTCTTATGATCTCTTATGCTAGAGTAACAATTCAAGCACGATTTCAAGTATGAATCATAAACTTCATTGAAAACTAACAAACTATAATCTCAGTCATTGGAGCAATTGCAATTTATCATAACATAGGAAAGAGTCAATGTAAGAGCTTTTCAGCAAGTCCACATACTCAACTCTCATATAGTCTTTCACAATTGCTAACACTCACTCAATACTTATGGGTATGGAGTTTTAATCGGACACAGAGAAAGATAGGGACTTATAGTTTTGCCTCCCAATGTTTTAGCTCAACGGTAATGTCAACAATAATAGTTCATGAAAACTCACATCCAATTAGTCATATATACCAGGATCTTTCCAACATGTTGTGCTTGCCAATAGATAAAATGTAAAAAGGAAGGGTGAAGATCACCATGACTCTTATGCAAGGTATGAGATAAAAGTAAAAGATAGGCCCTTCGCAGAGGGAAGCAGAGGTTGTCATGCACTTTTATGGTTGGATGCACAAAATCTTAATGCGAAAGAACGTCACTTTATATTGCCACTTGTGATATGGACCTTTATTATGCAGGCCGTTGCTTTTATTTCTTCCATATCACACGATCGTATAAAGCTTATTTTCTCCCACACTAATAAGTCATACATATTTAGAGGGAAATTTTTATTGCTTGCACCGATGACAACTTACTTGAGGGATCTTACTCAATCCATAGGTAGGTATGGTGGACTCGCATGGCAAAACTGGTTTAAGGGTGTTTGGAAGCACAAGTAGTATCTCTAGTTGGTGCAAAGAATTGGCTAGCATGAGAGGGAAATGCAAGCTCAATCATGTTGGACGATCCATGACAATATAACTTATCTCAGATGTAAGAAAACATAACCCATCATGTTGTCATATTTTAATGAGTGCTCACAATCATAAAAGATGTCCAAGATATTGTATTTATATGCGAAGACCTCTCTTTCTTTATTACTTCCTATTAATCGCAATGATGACCAAAACTATGCTTGTCAACTCTCAACAACTTTTATTCATCATACTCTTTATATGTGAGCTCATTACTCTCCATAAGATCCTTATGATCTCTTTGTTTCTTTTTATTCTTTTTCCTTTTCTTTTATTCACTCAAGATTATGGCAAAATAATCAAGCCCTTGACTCAACACTAATCTTTATTATATATAGCTCACGGACTCGATTACATAGGAGGATCATAAAGCAAAACTCACAACTAGATCATACTAAAAATTTATGCTACTAGATCAAGATATTACCAAAAGGATCGAACTAAGAAAAACAGTAAAGATAAAAGTGATGGTGATACGATACCGGGGCATTCCCCCAAGCTTGGCATTTGCCAAGGGGAGTGCCCATACCAGATACTCAGTTCTTCTTTGTTGGTGAAGAAGGTGGAGATGTTGATGATGGATAGTCGCACATCCAGCGTAGGAGGTCCTCCAACTTGCGGATAATGCCCTTGAGTGCGATGATATGCTCCTTCAACAAAATATTTTCACGTGTGAGATACTTGTTTTGTATACGGGCTAACTCAATCATCTCAAAATCCTCGATCTCGGTTGGGGTAAGAAGATTGTGATCAAGTTGAAGGATGTCTTCTGCTTCCGGAACTTGGTCCTCCATGGTCTTCTTGATCCCTTCATTCTTGTTGATCTCCATAGGTTCTTCCCTCTTCAGCTCTATCTTCATTAGCCAAGCATCGTTGTCACCATTGTTGGAGGAGGGAGACGACATAATGCCTGGCCTTGACAATCCTGAGAGAAAACAGCTCTAAACAAAGACAAGAGATATTTGCATGATATGGTGGTCAAAACCTTCGGGAGATTATATAATGAATTTTTACCGACCAAAATACGTAACGTGTATGAAAACAGAGTCCGGAGAGCGCACGAGGTGCCCACGAGGTAGGGGGGCACACCCAGGGGGGTAGGGTGCGCCCTCCACCCTTGTGGAGCCCTCGTGTCCTTCCCGGACTGCTTCTTATTTTAATATTTTTCTAAATATTCCAAAACAGAGAAAAATTGCCATTAGAACAGTTTTGGAGTCGGTTTACTTACCGTACCACATACCTATTCCTTTTCGTAGTCTGAAACGTTCCGAAAAGTGTCCCTTATGTATTCCTCTGGGGTTACGGTTTCAATATTATTGGTTTCAACATTTGTAGGATTACCTGAGATATATTGTTTGATTCTTTGACCGTTTACCACCTTCGGATTTGTACCTTCGAAGTTGTTGATTTTTATTGCACCGGAACGATAGACCTCCTCGATAACGTAAGGACCCTCCCATTTAGAGAGAAGTTTTCCTGCAAAATATCTTAAACCAGAGTTGTATAACAATACATAGTCACCTACATTAAACTCACGCTTTTGTATCCTTTTGTCATGCCATCTTTTAACTTTTTCTTTAAACAATTTGGCATTCTCATAGGCTTGGGTTCTTCATTCATCAAGTGAGCTAATGTCAAATAACCTCTTCTCACCGGCAAGATTTAAATCATAATTGAGATCTTTAATAGACCAATTAGCCTTATGTTCTAGTTCGAGGGGTAAGTGACATGCTTTTCCATAAACCATTTTATACGGAGACATACCCATAGGATTTTTATAGGCAGTTCTATAGGCCCATAATGCATCTTCAAGTTTCTTGGACCAATTCTTTCTAGATCTATTAACAATCTTTTGCAGAATTAATTTGAGTTCTCCATTACTCAATTCTACTTCACCACTAGACTGTGGGTGATAAGGAGATGCAATTCTATGATTAACATCATATTTAGCAAGCATTTTACGGAATGCACCATGAATAAAATGTGAACCACCATCAGTTATTAGATATCTAGGGACTCCAAAGCTCGGAAAAATAACTTCTTTAAGCATCTTAATAGAGGTGTTATGATCAGCACTACTAGTTGGAATAGCTTCTACCCACTTAGTAACGTAATCAACAACAACTAAAATATGTGTATATCCATTAGAGGCAGGAAAAGGTCCCATATAATCAAAGCCCCAAACATCAAATGGTTCAATAAAAAGTGAATAATTCATAGGCATTTCTTGATGTCTACTAATATTACCAATTCTTTGACATTCAACACAAGATAAGACAAAATTACGGGCATCCTTGAAGAGAGTAGGCCAATAAAAACCGGATTGCAATACCTTATGTGCAGTTCTATCTCCAGCGTGGTACCCTCCATAAGCTTCGGAGTGACACTTGCGTAGGATATGTTCTTGTTCATGCTCAGGTACACAACGTCTAATAACACCATCTACTCCTTCTTTATAAAGATGTGGGTCATCCCAAAAGTAATGTCTTAAATCATAGAAAAACTTTTTCTTTTGCTGGTATGTGAAACTAGGTGGTATAAATTTAGCAACAATGTAATTAGCATAATCAGCATACCATGGAGCAGTGTGAGAAGCATTTATGACATTTAATTGTTCATCAGGAAAGCTATCATCAATAGGTAGTGGGTCATCAAGAACATTTTCTAACCTAGACAAGTTGTCTGCAACGGGGTTCTCAGCTCCCTTTCTATCAATAATATGCAAATAAAATTCTTGTAGCAAGAGAACCCATCTAATAAGTCTAGGTTTAGCATCTTTCTTTTCCATAAGATATTTAATAGCATCATGATCCGTGTGAATAGTTACTTTAGAATCAACAATATAAGGTCTGAACTTATCACAAGCAAATACAACTGCTAAGAATTCCTTTTTAGTTGTAGCATAATTTCTCCAGGCATTGTCTAGAGTTTTACTAGCATACTGAATAACCTTTAATTTCTTATCAACTATTTACCCTAGAACATCACCTACAACATAATCACTAGCGTCACACATAATTTCAAAAGGTAAATTCCAATCAGGTGGCTGAACAATAGGTGCAGAGATCAATGCTTTCTTAAGTATTTCAAATGCTTCTACACAATCATTATCAAAGACGAACATTATGTCTTTTTGTAATAAATTAGTCAGAGGCCGAGAAAATTTTGAGAAGTCCTTAATGAACCTCCTATAAAAACCGGCATGACCAAGGAAACTTCTTATAACTTTGATGTCTTTGGGACACGACATCTTTTCAATAGCATCAACTTTAGCTTTATCAACTTCAATGCCCCTTTCAGAAATTTTGTGCCCCAAGACAATACCTTCATTAACCATAAAGAGGCATTTCTCCTAATTCAAGACAAGGTTAGTTTCTTCACATCTCTGCAAAACTCGATCAAGGTTGCTTAAGCAATCATCAAAAGAGGATCCATAAACGGAGAAATCATCCATGAATATGTATCCATCATGCATCTTTGAAAGGTAGAAGGTGCATTACATAAACCAAAAGGCATACGACTATAAGCAAAAGTACCGAAAGGGCAAGTAAAAGTGGTCTTAGATTGATCATCAGCTGATACAGGTATTTGATAGAAACCAGAATAACCATCTAGAAAGCAAAAATGTGTATGTTTGGATAATCTTTCTAGCATTTGATCAATAAAAGGTAAGGGGTAATGATCCTTTTTAGTAGCCTTATTTAATTTGTGGAGATCAATTACCATCCTAGAACCTATAATAATTCTTTGCAGAATTAATTCACCTTTATCATTAGGAATGACAGTAATACCTCCCTTCTTAGGAACACAATGGACAGGACTTACCCACTAACTATCAGCAACGGGATAAATTATACCTGCCTCAAGGAGCTTTGGTATTTATTTTCTTACCACTTCTTTCATCTTAGGATTCATCCGTCGTTGATGATCAATAACTGGTTTGGCATCTTTCTCCAAATTTATTTTGTGTTGACATAGAGTGGGACTAATGCCCTTAAGATCATCAAGAGTATATCCAATAGCAGCACGGTGCTTCTTCAGGGTTTTAATTTTTCTTCCTTCTTCTCTGAAAGGTTAGCACTAATAATAATAGGATATATATTCTTTTCATCAAGATAAGCATATTTATGATTATCAGGCAAAGGTTTAAGATCAAACACGGGATCACCCTTGGGTGGAGGAGGATCCCCTAAGATTTCAATAGGCAAGTTATGTTTCAGAATAGGTCACTGTTTAAAGAACAGTTAATCTATTTCCCTTCTTTCATTCATATACATATCATTTTCATCGTCTAGAAAGTATTGTTCTAAAGGATCACTAGGAGGTACGGCAATGAAGCAAGACCAATAATTTCATCTTTAATAGGCAATTCTTCTTCACGTTGTTGTCTACGAAATTTAGAAAAGTTGAACTCATGAGACATATCACCTAAACCAATAGTAATAACATCCTTTTTGCAGTCTATCCTAGCATTAACAGTGTTTAAGAAGGGTCTACCAAATATAATGGGAAAAAAGCTATCTTGTGGGGAACCAAGAATAAGAAAATCAGCAGGATATTTAGTTTTCCCACACAAGACTTCAACATCTCTAACAATCCCAATTGGTGAAATAGTATCTCTATTGGCAAGTTTAATTGTGACATCAATTTCTTCTAACTCAGCAGGTGCAATATCATGCATAATCTTGTTGTACAAGTCAATAGGTATTGCACTAGCACTAGCACCCATATCACACAAGCCATGATAACAATGATCTCCGATTTTAACAGAAATGACAGGCATGCCTACCATAGGTCTATGTTTATCTTTAGCACAAGGTTTAGCAATTCTAGTAGTTTCATCACAGAAATAAATAACATGCCCATCAATATTATCAGCCAAGAGATCCTTAACAATAGCAATATTAGGTTCCACTTTAACTTTCTTAGGAGGTGTATAGGTTCTAATATTGCTTTTACGAACCATAGTTGAAGCTTTGGCATGATCTTTTATCTAACAGGAAAAGGTGGTTTCTCAACATAAGTAGTAGGAACAATAGGATCATTATAAGTGCTAGTCTTTTCTTCAACTTTAATAGGTGCAACTACTTTTACTTCTATGGGAAGATGATATTTAAACCACTTCTCTTTAGGGAGATCAATATGAGTAGCAAAAGATTCATAGAAAGAAGCTACTATCTCAGAGTCAAGTCCATATTTAGTGCTAAATTTACGGAAAACATCGGTATCCATAAAAGATTTAACACAATCAAACTTAGGTGTCATACCTGACTCCTTACCCTCGTCGAGATCCCAATCTTCAGAGTTCCGTTTAATTCTTTCCAATAAATCCCATTTGAATTCAATAGTCTTCATCATAAAAGAGCCAGCACAAGAAGTATCGAGCATGGTGCGGTTGTTATCAGAAAGCCGAGCATAAATTTTTTGAATAATCATTTCTCTTGAGAGCTCATAATTGGGGCATGAATATAACATTTATTTAAGCCTCCCCCAAGCTTGAGCGATGCTTTCTCCTTCGCGAGGCCAAAAATTATATATATAATTACGATCACGATGAACAAGATGCATAGGATAAAACTTCTGATGAAATTCCAATTTCAACCGTTTGTCGTTCCATGATCCCATATCATCACATATCCTATACCATGTCAATACGTCTCCCTCCAAAGCTAATGGGAAGACCTTCTTCTTGATAACATCATTGGGCATACCTGCAAGCTTAAACAATCCACAAACTTCATCCACATATATTACGTGCTCATCAGGATGTAATGTTCCATCTCCTGCAAAAGGATTAGCTAGCAGTTTTTCTATCATACCAGAAGGAATTTCAAAGCAGACATTTTCATTTTCAGTAGGTTCAGTAGGTTTAGTAGGTTGAGGAACAACTCTTTGCTCTACTTGTCGGGGTGAAGATACCCCGAACAAGCCCCTCAGAGGATTACATTCCATAGTAACAAGTGACAGTAAATTTCAGCACACTATATAAAATTTTCCTAACCAAATTCCACCTACCAAAGGTGCTTCACTCCCCAGCAACGGCGCCAGAAAAGAGTCTTGATGACCCACAAGTATAGGGGATCTATCATAGTCCTTTCGATAAGTAAGAGTGTCGAACCCAACGAGGAGCAGAAGGAAATGATAAGCAATTTTCAGCAAGGTATTCTTTGCAAGCACTGAAATTATAGTTAACAGTTTGTTTTGTGATAAGATAATTTGTAGCGAGCAACAAGTAACAAAAGTAAATAAAGTGCATCAAGGTGGCCCAATCCTTTTTGTAGCAAAGGACAAGCCTGGACAAATTCTTATATAGAGGAAAGCGCTCCCGAGGACACATGGGAATATCATCAAGCTAGTTTTCATCACGTTCATATGATTCGCGTTTGGTACTTTGATAATTTGGTATGTGGGTGGACCGGTGCTTGCGTACTGTCCTTACTTTGACAAGCATCCCACTTATGATTAACCTCTATTGCAAGCATCCGCAACTACAATAAAAGTATTAAGGTAAACCTAACCATAGCATGAAACATATGGATCCAAATCAGCCCCTTACGAAGCAACGCATAAACTAGGGTTTCAGCTTCTGTCAATCTAGCAACCCATCATCTACTTATTACTTCCTAATGCCTTCCTCTAGGCCCAAATAATGTTAAAGTGTCATGTAGTCGACGTTCACATAACACCACTAGAGGAGAGACAACATACATCACATCAAAATATCGAACGAATACCAAATTCACATGACTACTAATAGGAGGACTTCTTCCATGTCGTCAGGAACAAACATAACTACTCACAAAGCATATTCATGTTCATAATCAGAGGGGTATTAATATGCATATAGGATCTGAAGATATGATCTTCCACCAAATAAACCAACTAGCATCAACTACAAGGAGTAATTAACACTACTAGCAACCCACGGGTACCAATCCCAAACTTAGAGACAAGAATTGGATACAAGAGATGAACTAGATTTTGAGAGGAGATGGTGCTGGTGAAGATGTTGATGGAGATTGACCCCCTCCCAATGAGAGGATCGTTGGTGATGACGATGGCGATGTTTTCCCCCTCCCGGAGGGAAGTTTCCCCGGCAGAACAGCTCCGCCAGAGCCCTAGATTGGTTCCGCCAAGGTTCCGCCTCATGGCGGCGGAGTCTAGTCCCGAAAGCTTGCTTATTATTTTTTTCCTCAACAAAAGACTCCATATAGAAGAAGATGGGCATCGGAGAGCCACCAGGGGGCCCACGAGGCAGGTGGGCGCGCCTAGGGGGGTAAGGCGCGCCCCCACCCTCGTGGCCAGGGTCTGCCCCCCTCTGGAACTTCTTGCGCTCAGTATTTTTTATATATTCTGAAAATGACTTCCGTGAAGTTTCAGGACTTTTGGAGCTGTGAAAAATAGGTCTCTAATATTTGCTCCTTTTCCAGCCCAGAATCCCAGTTGCCGGCATTCTCCCTCTTTATGTAAACCTTGTAAAATAAGAGAGAATAGGCATAATTATTGTGACATAATGTGTAATAACATCCCATAATGTAATAAATATCGATATAAAAGCATGATGCAAAATGGACGTATCAACTCCCCCAAGCTTAGACCTCGCTTGTCCTCAAGCGAAAGCCGAAATCAGAAAATATGTCCACATGTTTAGAGATAGAGGTGTCGATAAAAAATAAAATAAGGACATGAGGGCATCATGATCATTCTTAGAACAACAACTTATATAATTTTTGTCTTATGATCTCTTGTGCTAGAGTAACAATTCAAGCACGATTTCAAGTATGAATCATAAACTTCATTGAAAACTAACAAACTATAATCTCAGTCATTGGAGCAATTGCAATTTATCATAACATAGGAAAGAGTCAATGTAAGAGCTTTTCAGCAAGTCCACATACTCAACTCTCATATAGTCTTTCACAATTGCTAACACTCACGCAATACTTATAGGTATGGAGTTTTAATCGGACACAGAGAAAGATAGGGACTTATAGTTTTGCATCCCAACATTTTACCTCAACGGTAATGTCAACAATAATAGTTCATGAAAACTCACATCCAATTAGTCATATATACCAGGATCTTTCCAACATGTTGTGCTTGCCAATAGATAAAATGTAAAAAGGAAGGGTGAAGATCACCATGACTCTTATGCAAGGTAGGAGATAAAAGTAAAATATAGGCCCTTCGCAGAGGGAAGCAGAGGTTGTCATGCACTTTTATGGTTGGATGCACAAAATCTTAATGCGAAAAAACGTCACTTTATATTGCCACTTGTGATATGGACCTTTATTATGCAGGCCGTTGCTTTTATTTCTTCCATATCACACGATCGTATAAAGCTTATTTTCTCCCACACTAATAAGTCATACATATTTAGAGGGAAATTTTTATTGCTTGCACCGATGACAACTTACTTGAGGGATCTTACTCAATCCATAGGTAGGTATGGTGGACTCGCATGGCAAAACTGGTTTAAGGGTGTTTGGAAGCACAAGTAGTATCTCTAGTTGGTGCAAAGAATTGGCTAGCATGAGAGGGAAATGCAAGCTCAATCATGTTGGACGATCCATGACAATATAATTTATCTCAGATGTAAGAAAACATAACCCATCACGTTGTCATATTTTAATGAGTGCTCACAATCATAAAATATGTCCAAGATATTGTATTTATATGCGAAGACCTCTCTTTCTTTATTACTTCCTATTAATTGCAACGATGACCAAAACTATGCTTGTCAACTCTCAACAACTTTTATTCATCATACTCTTTATATGTGAGCTCATTACTCTCCATAAGATCCTTATGATCTCTTTGTTTCTTTTTATTCTTTTTCCTTTTCTTTTATTCACTCAAGATTATGGCAAAATAATCAAGCCCTTGACTCAACACTAATCTTTATTATATATAGCTCATGGACTCGATTACATAGGAGGATCATAAAGCAAAACTCACAACTAGATCATACTAAAAATTTATGCTACTAGATCAAGATATTACCAAAAGGATCGAACTAAGAAAAACAGTAAAGATAAAAGTGATGGTGATACGATACCGGGGCATTCCCCCAAGCTTGGCATTTGCCAAGGGGAGTTCCCATACCAGATACTCAGTTCTTCTTTGTTGGTGAAGAAGGTGGAGATGTTGATGATGGATAGTCGCACATCCAGCGTAGGAGGTCCTCCAACTTGCGGATAATGCCCTTGAGTGCGACGATATGCTCCTTCAACAAAATATTTTCATGTGTGAGATACTTGTTTTGTATATGGGCTAACTCAATCATCGTGAAATCCTCGATCTCGGTTGGGGTAAGAAGATTGTGATCAAGTTGAAGGATGTCTTCTGCTTCCGGAACTTGGTCCTCCATGGTCTTCTTGATCCCTTCATCCTTGTTGATCTCCATAGGTTTTTCCCTCTTCAGCTCTATCTTCATTAGCCAAGCATCGTTGTCACCATTGTTGGAGGAGGGAGACGACATAATGCCTGGCCTTGACAATCCTGAGAGAAAACAGCTCGAAACAAAGACAAGAGATATTTGCATGATATGGTGGTCAAAACCTTCGAGAGATTATATAATGAATTTTTACCGACCAAAATACGTAACGTGTATGAAAACAGAGTCCGGAGAGCGCACGAGGTGCCCACGAGGTAGGGGGGCACACCCAGGGGGGTAGGGTGCGCCCTCCACCCTTGTGGAGCCCTCGTGTCCTTCCCGGACTGCTTCTTATTTTAATATTTTTCTAAATATTCCAAAACAGAGAAAAATTGCCATTAGAACTGTTTTGGAGTCGGTTTACTTACCGTACCACATACCTATTCCTTTTCGGAGTCTGAAAGCTAGTTTACGATTTTGTCCTCAACGAAAGACTCCATATAGTAGAAGATGGGCATCAGAGGGCCACCAGGGGGCCCACGAGGCAGGGGGGCGCGCCCAGGGGGTAGGGTGCGCCACCACCCTCGTGGCCAGGGTGTGGCCCCCCTCTCGAACTTCTTTTGCTCAGTATTTTTTATATATTCTGAAAATGACTTTCATGAAGTTTCAGGACTTTTGGAGCTGTGTAGAATAGGTCTCTAATATTTGCTCCTTTTCTAGCCCAGAATCCCAGTTGCCGGCATTCTCCCTCTTTATGTAAACCTTGTAAAATAAGAGAGAATAGACATAAGTATTGTGACATAATGTGTAATAACAGCCCATAATGTAATAAATATCGATATAAAAGCATGATGCAAAATGGACGTATCAAAGCTCTTCCCTCCGCTACGAGGAAAAGGGCTCGGGGCGGTACTCCTCGTGGACGCGCGACAGATCACCGCCACCATCACCACCGTCGTTGCGGGGGAAGCCAGGAGGACTGGGTGGTCCGTCGACCATCAAGACTTCTGCAGCGGGATCGCTGTTGCCACATTCGGATGCGGTCTCGACGGAGCCAGTCGAAAGGTCGAATAGGCCATAGAGAGTTTCGTCGGGCTCGATTGCCGCGACGTGTGATGTGGCCGACTGGCGGGCCACCGCGTGCCTCACCCACCACTGGAGCCGTGACCGACCGGAACGCTTGTGTCAGCGAGTGGCGGGGGATGAAGACACCATAGGAACCGACCGATACTGAGTCGACGGTTGCCGGAGAAGGACGCCGTGGACGCACGCGCGAAAGTGCGTCGCCCCGCGGACGGGGAGTGCATCAACATCGAGTGGAGTTTCTAGGAGCTAGGCGGAATCGTCGGCGATGAACGCAAGAGCGCCGAGACGGATCTCACGGCCCTCAACCAGTCTGCCGGCGGAAACCATGATGATGAGATTCGGAAAAATTGCAACTCCACCAGAAAGTCGCTAAGACACCTACCCCACGGTGGGCGCCAACTGTCGTGTATCTAAGACTGACAGGAGAATGGGGGGTAGGTATGAGGAGGCAAGATCCTATCTATGCGAAGTTGTACACACGAGTTTTACGAGTTCAGGCCCTTCGCGGAGGAAATAATAGCCCTACGTCTCAGTGCTGGGAGGCGGTCGACTGGATTATGTATGCGTGTGTTTACAGGGGGTGTGAACCCTTGTGCCAGTGGAGGGGGGTGGCTTATATAGAGTACGCCAGGACCCCAGCCAGCCCATGTTACAAGGGGTTTAAGGTACATTAAGAGGGGACGTTACTGGTAACGCTAGTAATTAAATGACATAAATGCCTATTAATTCTATGAAGTAAACGTCCAACCGTTGTCGTGCATAGTAACTTTAGGTGTTCTGTCTGTCGAGTGATAATTGTTGTGGTCGAGTGACCTTGAATCTTCCGAGTGGAACGACTTGTAGTCGAGCGGATGATGATATCCCTTGAATGCTTATGGCTTTAAGATGATGTCCTAGGGGAGGGTGTCTAGGTCAGGCCTATGACGCTACCCTAGGTACATAGCTTCATCAGTGACGATGGTGATTAGGACGGTGCTTTGGAGATGGAGATCAAAGGACACAAGATGATGATTGCCATATCATATCACTTATATTTATGGCATGTGATGTTTATCTTTTATGCATCTTATTTTTCTTAGTACGGCGGTAGAATTATAAGATGATCTCTCACTAAATTTCAAGGTATAAGTGTTCTCCCTGATTATGCACCGTTGCTACAGTTCATCGTGCCGAGACACCATGTGATGATCGGGTGTGATAAGCTCTGCGTTCACATACAACGGGTGCAAGCCAGTTTTGCATAAGCAGAATACTCAGGTTAAACTTGACGAGCCTAGCATATGTAGATATGGCCTCGCAACACTGAGACCGAAAGGTCGAGCGTGAATCATATAGTAGATATGATCAACATAGTGATGTTCACCATTGAACACTTCTCCATCTCATGTGATGATCGGACATTGTTTACTTGATATGGATCACGCGATCATTTAGATGACTAGAGGGATGTCTATCTAAGTGGGGGTTCTTAAGTAATATGATTAATTGAACTTTAATTTATCATGAAGTTAGTACCTGATAGTATTTTGCATGTCTATGTTGTTGTAGATAAATGGCCTGTGCTACTGTTCCTTTGAATTTTAATGCATTCCTAGAGAAAGCTAAGTTGAAAGATGATGGTAGCAACCACACGGACTGGGTCCGTAACTTGAGGATTATCCTCACTTATGCACAGAAGAATTACGTCCTGGAAGCACCGCTAGGTGCAAAGTGCACTGCAGGAACAACACCATATATTATGAACGTCTGCCAGAGCAAAGCTGATGACTACTCAATAGTTCAGTGTGCCATGCTTTACGGCTTAGAATCGGGACTTCAAAGACGTTTTGAACATCATGGAGTATATGAGATGTTCCAGGAGTTGAAGTTAATATTTCAAGCAAATGCCCGAATTGAGAGATATGAAGTCTCCAATAAGTTCTATAGCTGCAAGATCGAGGAGAATAGTTCTGTCAGTGAACACATACTCAGAATGTCTGGGTACCACAACCACTTGACTCAACTGGGAGTTAATCTTCCTGATGATAGTGTCATTGACAGAGTTCTTCAATCACTGCCACCAAGCTACAAAAGCTTCGTGATGAACTATAATATGCAAGGGATGGATCAGACAATTCCCGAGCTCTTCGCAATGCTAAAAGCTGTGGAGGTAGAAATCAAGAAGGAGCATCAAGTGTTGATGGTTAACAAGACCACTAGTTTCAAGAAAAAGGACAAAGGGAAGAAGGGGAACTTCGAAAAGAATGGCAAGCAAGTTTCTACTCAAGTGAAGAAGTCCAACTCTGGACCAAAGCCTAAGAGTGAGTACTTCTACTGCAAAGGGACTGGTCACTCGTAGTGGAACTGCCCCAAGTATTTGGTGGATAAGAAGGATGGAAAAGTGAAAGGTATATTTGATATACATGTTATTGATGTGTACCTTACTAATGCTCACAGTAGCGCCTGGGTATTTGATACTGGTTCTATTGCTCATATTTGCAACTCGGAACAGGGGCTACGGATTAAGCGAAGATTAGCTAAGGACGAGGCGATGATGCGCGTGGCAAATGGTTCCAAATTTGACGTGATCGCGGTTGGCACGCTACCTCTACATCTACCTTTGGGATTAATGTTAGACTTGAATAATTGTTATTTGGTGCCAGCATTAAGCATGAACATTATATCTGGATCTTGTTTGATGCGAGACGGCTATTCATTTAAATCAGAGAATAATGGTTGTTCTATTTATATGAGTAATATCTTTTATTGTCATGCACCCTTGATGAATGGTCTATTTTTATTGAATTTCGATAGTAGTGATACACATATTTATAGTATTGAAGCCAAAAGATATAAGTTTAATAATGATAGTGCAACTTATTTGTGGCACTGTCGTTTAGGTCATATTGGTGTAAAGCGCATGAAGAAACTCCATGCCGATGGGCTTTTGGAATCACTTGATTATGAATCACTTGATTCTTGCGAACCATGCCTCATGGGCAAGATGACTAAGACTCTGTTCTCCGGAACAATGGAACGAGCAACAGACTTGTTGGAAATAATACATACTGATGTATGCGGTCCGATGAGTGTTGATGCTCATGGCGGGTATCGCTATTTTCTGACCTACACAGATGATTTGAGCAGATATGGGTATGTCTACTTGATGAAACATAAGTCTGGAACATTTGATATGTTCAAAGAATTTCAAAGTGAAGTGGAAAATCATCGTAACAAGAAAATTAAGTTTCTATGATCTGATCGTGGAGGTGAATATTTGAGTTATGAGTTTGGTCTGCATTTGAAACAATGCAGAATAGTTTCGCAACTTACGCCACCTGGAACACCACAGCGTAACAGTGTTTCCGAATGTCGTAACCGCACTTTATTAGATATGGTGTGATCTATGATGTCTCTTACTAATTTACCGCTATAATTTTGGGTTTATGCTTTAGAGACGGCTGCATTCATGTTAAATAGGGCACCATCGAAATCCATTGAGACGACACCATATGAACTATGGTTTGGCAAGAAACCCAAGTTGTTGTTTCTTAAAGTTTAGGGCTGCAATGCTTATGTGAAAAAGCTTCAACCAGATAAGCTTGAACCCAAATCGGAGAAATGTGTCTTCATAGGATACCCAAAGGAGACTGTTGGGTACACCTTCTATCATAGATCCGAAGGCAAGATTTTTGTTGCTAAGAATGGATCCTTTATAGAGAAGGAGTTTCTCTCGAAAGAAGTGAGTGGGAGGAAAGTAGAACTTGATGAGCTAACTGTACCTTCTCCCTTATTGGAAAGTAGTTCATCACAGAAATCAGCTCCAGTGATTCCTACACCAATTAGTGAGGAAGCAAATGATGATGAGCATGAAACTTCTGATCAAGTTACTAACGAACCTCGTAGGTCAACCAGAGCAAGATCTGCTCCAGAGTGGTACGGTAATCCTGTTCTGGAGGTCATGTTACTTGACCATGACGAACCTACAAACTACGAGGAAGCGATGATGAGCCCAGATTCCGCAAAATGGCTTGAGGCCATGAAATCTGAGATGGGATCCATGTATGAGAACAAAGTGTTGACTTTGGTTGACTTGCCCGATGATCGGCAAGCCATAGAGAATAAATGGATCTTCAAGAAGAAGACTGACGCTGACAGTAATATTGATGTCTACAAAGCTCGACTTGTTGCAAAAGGTTTTGTACAAGTTCAAGGAGTTGACTACGATGAGACCTTCTCACCTGTAGAGATGCTTAAGTCCGTCCAAATCATGTTAGCAATTGCCGCATTTTATGATTATGAAATTTGGCAAATGGATGTCAAAACTGCATTCCTTAATGGATATCTTAAACAAGAGTTGTACATGATGCAACTGGAAGGTTTTGTCGATCCAAAAGGTGCCAACAAAGTGTGCAAGCTCCAGCGATCCATTTATGGACTGGTGCAAGCATCTCAGAGTTGGAATATAGCTTTGATAGTGTGATCAAAGCATATGGTTTTATACAGACTTTTGGAGAAGCCTGTATTTACAAGAAAGTGAGTGGGAGCTCTGTAGCACTTCTAATATTATATGCGGATAACATATTGTTGATCCCAAATGATACTGGATTTCTAAATAGCATTATAGGATACTCGAATAAGATTTTTTCAATGAAAGACCTCAGTGAAGCTGCTTATATATTGGGCATCAAGATCTATAGAGATTGATCAAGATGCTTAATTGGACTTTCACAAAGCACATACCTTGATAAAGTTTTGAAGAAGTTCAAAATGGATCAAGCAAAGAAAGGGTTCCTTCGTATGTTACAAGGTGTGAAGTTGAGTTAGACTCAATGCCTGACCACTAGAGAAGATAGAGAGAAAATAGAAGTCATTCACAATGCCTCAGCCATAGGTTCTATCATGTATGCAATGTTGTGTACCAGACCTGATGTGTGCCTTGCTATAAGTTTAGCAGGGAGGTACCAAAGTAATCCAAGAATGGATCACTGGACAGCGGTTAAGAACATCCTGAAATACCTGAAAAGGACTAAGGATATGTTTCTCGTATATGGAGGTGACAAAGAGCTCATTGTAAAAGGTTCCGTTGATGCAAGCTTTGACACTGATCCGGATGACTCTAAGTCACAAACCGGATATGTATTTTTATTCAATGGTGGAGCTACAATTGGTGCAGTTCTAAGCAGAGCGTTGTGGCGGGATCTATGTGTGAAGCGGAATACATAGCTACTTCGGAAGCAGCAAATGAAGGATTCTGGATGAAGGAGTTCATGTCCAATCTAGGTGTAATACCTAGTGCATCGGGTCCAATGAAAATATTTTGTGACAATACTGGTGCAATTGCCTTGGCAAAGGAATCCAGATTTCACAAGAGAACCAAGCACATCAAAAGACGCTTCAATTCCATCCGCGATCAAGTAAAGGAGGGAGACATAGAGATTTGGAATATACATACGGATCTGAATGTTGTAGACTTATTGACTAAGCCTCTGTCATGAGCAAAACATGATCAGCACCAAGACTCCATGGGTGTTAGAATCATTATTGTTTAATCTAGATTACTGACTCTAGTGCAAGTGGGAGACTGAAGGAAATATGCCCTAGAGGCAATACTCAAGACTCTAGTGCAAGTTGTTATTTATATTTCCTTATATCATGAATGTTTATTATTCATTCAAGAATTGTATTAACCAGAAATTTAGTACATGTGTGAATACATAGACAAACAGAGTGTCCCGAGTATGCCTCTACTTGACTAGCTCGTTAATCAAAGATGGTTAAGTTTCCTAGCCATGGACATGTGTTCTAATTTCATGAACGGGATCACATCATTAGAGAATGATGTGATGGACTAGACCCATCCGTTAGCTTGGCACTATAATCGTTTAGTTTATTGCTATTGCTTTCTTCATGACTTATACATGTTCCTATGACTATGAGATTATGCAACTTCAAAATACCGAAGGAACATTTAGTGTGCTATCAAAGGTCACAACGTAACTAGGTTATTATAAAGATGCTCTATAGGTGTCTCTGATGGTGTTTGTTGAGTTGGCATAGATCGAGATTAGGATTTGTCACTCCGATTGTCGGAGAGGTATCTCTGGGCCCTCTCGGTGATGCACATCACTGTAAGCCTTGCAAGCAATGTGACTAATGAGTTAGTTGCAGGATGATGCATTATAGAATGAGTAAGGAGACTTGTCGGTGACGAGATTGAACTAGGTATGATGATACCGACGATCGAATCTCGGGCAAGTAACATACCGATGACAAAGGGAACAACGTATGTTGTTGTGCGGTTTGACCGATAAAGATCTTCATAGAATATGTAGGAACCAATATGAGCATCTAGGTTCCCCTATTGGTTATTGAACGGAGATGTGTCTAGGTCATGTCTACATAGTTCTCGAACCCGTAGGGTCCGCACGCTTAATGTTTGATGAAGATATGTATTATGAGTTATGTGATTTGATGTACCGAAGGTTGTTTGGAGTCCCGGATGAGATCACGGACCTGAAGATGAGTCTCCAAGTGGTCAAGACATAAAGATTCATATATTGGAAGGCTACATTCGGACACCGGAATGGTTCGGGTCGTTTTGGATAAGTTTCAGAGTACCGGACCCCCCGGAAGTTACTGGGCCCCATGGGCCTAATGGTGCAAGAGAGGAGGCAGGCCAAGGTGTGGCACGCGCCCCCTAGCGCAAACTGATTTGGACTAGGGCTAAGGGGGTCGTCCGCCCTTTCCTTCTCTTCCCCCTCTCATTCCTTCTTCTCCTACTAGGACTAGGAAAGGGGGGATCCTACTCCTACTAGGAGTAGGATTCCCCCCCTTGGGCGCGCCCCTTGTGGCCGGCCCTCCTCCTCCTCCCCTACTTTATATACGGGGGAGGGGGGCACCCCATAGACACACAAGTTTATCTTTAGCCGTGTGCGGTGCCCCCCTCCACAGTTTTACACCTTAGTCATATTGTCGTAGTGCTTAGGCGAAGTCCTGTGTCGGTAACTTGATCATCACCGTCAACACACCGTCGTGCTGGCGGAACTCACGCTCGGCCTCAGCTGGATCAAGAGTACGAGGGACGTCACTGAGCTCAATGTGTGCAGATCGCGGAGGTGTCATGCGTTCGGTACTTGATCGGTTGGATCACGAAGACGTTCGACTACATCAACCGCGTTACTAAACGCTTCCGCTTTCGGTGTATGAGGGTACGTTGACACACTCTCCCCCTCTCGTTGCTATGCATCTCCCGATATATCTTGCGTGATCGTAGGATTTTTTTTGAAATACTGCGTTCCCCAACATTTACATGAGTACATGCCATTGCCATGCATCTGTTGATTTTTCATGAGAGGCTTCGTCCATCCTACTAAATATGATACTGAATGATAGCCAGCAAGGTGGCGAGTGCAAGTAACATTCTTATCACTACTCTCCAATACCATCTCCTGTTTGTAACCAACTGCACTACAATCCTTTGCTAGCACATGAGGATTAGGAGACACATCAACAACCAATGAAAGGAAAAAATGTGCCTTAAGATGCATAAGTGGTTTGATGAGGTGCAACAGTCGAAGAAGACCGATGATAGGACTCGGCAACAGGTTACATGCCTCACACGTTCCGCGATTGGAATATCCACGCCAAGAGACGATCGTAATTCGAGCGATTTTATACTAATTCTATTTACTGATAATTTGTTCATAAGTTGTGCTTATATGGAGCACTTTGCACCATGATCGAAGTTTCAATATAGTATTATTCTCTATCAAAGTGGTATCTAAAATTTAAATAATTTTGTGTCGGGAGCGTTTGTGTCTTGATAACACTCTCGGTGTTGTTATGATGTTATCAAATGGCAGAAATTATTAGTAAGAAACTTTCTCATATGGATTTGTTAACCTTCTATATGATTTCTCTTTTTTGTAAGATTTAAGGTTCACATTTTAATGTTGAGTCCGTATGTCTAGCAGCTTCCCCCTTCACATGTGTTCATGTTTTTTTGTAGGTTTGTGTTGTACAACTAAGGTACGGGTATGAGGATTTAGTACACCATTAAATTTAGTTGAGGTGAGCACTTTGGAGTCTCAACTTTGGAACCCCCTCATACTCAATGCATGGCAAACAAGATATACATGGAATTAGTGTTTCCCAAATAGTGAATATATTGCTAGAATTTGAATGTACGCAAATTTCTCTAACAAGGTCGATCTGATATCAATGGTGTAACCATAGCTTGAGCCGAATAACCAATAAACGTCTAACCAGTAAAAACTCGGATATTTAAGATTAGTTACTTGGTTGGCAGTTGGCACAACAATTACCATGTTGTTTCACATCATAGCGAGATGCCTCCAATGTGTCTACTTTTCCAAACATGTTTGCTATTGTTTTGACCACTAATTTGCATTACTTGGATGAAAGTAACCTGAACTAACATTGTTTTCAGCAGAACTATCATGGTGTTGTTTTTGTTCATAAATAAAAGTGCTTGGAATTGGACAGGGATTTTTGGAGAATAATTGTGGAATAGATAATGATTTTGGGAGCAATGAACTACCGAAGGGGGCCACCAACCCGCCACACGGGCCAGTGACGTGGCCACCCCCTAGGCACAACACCTGCCCATGTCGGGCCCCTAGCCACCGCCTTACAATGATTCCAGGACTATAAATTTCTATGTATCCCAGAAAAAGTCACATAAAATTATCATCGCATTTTATGATAAAGAGCCGCCGTCACCTCCAATTCTTCAATGGGAGCCCTGATCCGGAGTCCGTTTCTGGCTGTGGAGAGAGGGATTCGTCGATGTTGCCCCACCTACCCTTCTTCATCAACAATTTCACGATGCTCACATCCATGTGTGTGAGTAAGGCCTATGGAGGTAGATGAGATTTCTTATGTAATCATTGATAGATTTGTTAGGGCTTGATTCCTAGTATACACTATGTTCTGAGATTGATGTTGCTATGATTTCTATGGTTAATGTTTGTCACTAGGGTCCGGTGCCATGATTTCAGATCTAAACTCTATGTGTTTTCATGAATATATTTGTGTTCTTGATCTTATCTGCAAGT
The DNA here is from genome assembly GCF_018294505.1 of Triticum aestivum. Taxonomy (NCBI): domain Eukaryota; kingdom Viridiplantae; phylum Streptophyta; class Magnoliopsida; order Poales; family Poaceae; genus Triticum; species Triticum aestivum. The sequence goes on along the minus strand of NC_057797.1, from coordinate 36,026,467 downwards.
TGTATGCATTTGTTATCGATCTGAACCCTATATCCCAGGGTGATAATTATTGGGATATCGACAGGGATGAATTTAACTTGAGGATTACATGTATTCACTATTTTTAATTGCTTTATTTAGGTTCTCTATTAAAAGAACTGCCTTTGTTGCCCTTAGTTTCCGTTAGGACCACGCTCTCATTGAAGGGTAGGACAAAGGATGCTACGCAAGTTTTTATCGCAAGCACGTATGACTATCTACCGAATGCATGCCTACATATGATTGATGCGGACTAGTTTGTCATCGCTCTAGGTTATCACTGTTGCATACTGAATATCATCCGAGCAACCCCATCGCTTACACTATAAAAAAAGACACATCCGTGACATTTTGGGCCAAACGAATTTTTTTCTTTCATACTTATGACACTTCGATGATGATAATTGTGACAAAACCCGGTATCATAATAGATGTGGCAGGGTGCTACTTCTATGACAAAAAAGCATGACAGAAAATGGGTTTTTCGTCCTGGGCGGGCCAGAGACGCAGCTGCATGACATTCTTTGGGCCATCCATGACGGAAAAAACCATGGTAGAAGTGAGAGCGAGGAAAATATCAGGGTGTTCCCGGTTACGGTGGGTGGTCGGGGCCGAGCGATGCGCATTTCTCTCGTACATGCATGATACGTCTCCAACGTATCTATAATTTTTGATTGTTCCATGCTATATTATATTCTGTTTTGGACATTATTGGGCTTTATTATACACTTTTATATTATTTTTGGGAATAACCTACTAACCGGAGGCCCAGCCATTTTAGGGTTTCGAAGAAAAGGAATATCAAACAGAGTCCAAACGGAATGAAACCTTCGGGAACGTGATTTTTGGAACGAACAAGATCCAGGAGACTTGGACCCTACGTCAAGCAACCAACAGGGAAGCCACGAGGTAGGGGGGCGCGCCTACCCCCCTAGGCACGCCCTCCACCCTCATGGGCCCCCTGTTGCTCCATCGATGTACTCCTTCCTACTATATATACCTACGTTCCACCAGACGATCAAAGACGGAGCCAAAGCCCTAATTTCACCGCCATAACTTTCTGTATCCATGAGATCCCATCTTGGGGCCTGTTACGGAGCTCCGCATGAGGGGGCATCGATCGCGGAGGGTTTCTACATCCAGACCATAGCCCTTCCGATAAAGTGTGAGTAGTTTACCTCAGACCTTCGGGTCCATAGTTATTAGCTAGATGGCTTCTTCTCTCTTTTTGGATCGCAATACAAAGTTCTCCCCCTATCTTGTGGAGATCTATTCGATGTAATCTTCTTTTGCGGTGTGTTTGTTGAGACCGATGAATTGTGGGTTTGTGATCAAGTTTATCTATGAACAATATTTGAATCTTCTATGAATTCTTTTATGTCTGATTGGTTATCTTTGCAAGTCTCTTCGAATTATCAGTTTGGTTTGTCCTACTAGATTGATCTTTCTTGCAATGGGAGAAGTGCTTAGCTTTGAGTTCAATCTTGCGGTGTCCTTTCCCGGTGACAGTAGGGGCAGCAAGGCACGTATTGTATTGTTGCCATCGAGGATAACAAGATGGGGTTTTTATCATATTGCATGCATTTGTCCCTCTACATCATGTCATCTTGCTTAAGGCGTTACTCTGTTCTTATGAACTTAATACTCTAGATGCATGCTGGATAGGGGTCGATGTGTGGAGTAATAGTAGTAGATGCAGGCAGGAGTCGGTCTACTTGTCTCAGACGTGATGCCCATATACATGATCATACCTAGATATTCTCATAACTATGTTCAATTCTGTCAATTGCTCAACAGTAATTTGTTCACCCACCGTAAAATACCTATGCTGCTGAGAGAAGCCACTAGTGAAACCTATGGCCCTCGGGTCTATCTTCCATCATATTAATCTTGCAACACTTAGTTATTTTCATTGCCTTTTATTTTCCTTTGCATCTTAATGATAAACATACCAAAAATATTATCTTATCATATCTATCAGATCTAACTCTCGTAAGTGACTGTTTAGGGATTGACAACCCCTTATCGCGTTGGTTGCGAGGATTTATTTGTTTTGTGTAGGTACGAGGGACTCGTGAGTAGCCTCCTACTGGATTGATACCTTAGTTCTCATAAACTGAGGGAAATACTTACGCTACTTTGCTGCATTACCCTTTTCTCTTCTAGGGAAAACCAATGCAGTGCTCAAGAGGTAGCAAGAAGGATTTCTGGCGCTGTTGTCGCGGAGGTCTACGCAAAAGTCAACATACCAAGTACCCATCACAAACCCGTATCTCGCGCATTACATTATTTGCCATTTGCCTCTCGTTTTCCTCTCCACCACTTCACCCTTGTCGTTTCATTCGTCCTCTCTCTGTCGGGGGTGACTGATCCCCACGGACACCTATGGGACCACGGCGGACCGAGGCCCCTTTCGGTTCGGCAGGGGGGCGGAGAGTGCATGAAGAGCAGATCGAGGCGAAGCACACGAGCGACGCGATCGGTTTACCCAGGTTCGGGCCGCACGGATGCATAAAACCCTACTCCTGCTTTGGTTTATATTTCTGTTCTTGCTCGGGAGCGATGAATGCTACAGTACGCTCAAAAGGCTAGCGAGACCGAGCGTGAGAGAATGATTCTCCGACCCCCTTCTACGTTGCACACGGGCCTCCTTTTATATGTCAAAGGGGTCACCGACAGGTGGCAACAGAGATGAGGGTAAAAAGGTAAAAGAGGTGGTGGTTGGCGCCACCGCTTACTACAGTTGTATCATACCTAACCCTGACGGCAGGGGACAAAGGCATTAAATGCCTGTCTGTGTCGCCTAGACGGTGCAGAAAGGGACCGTCAGGGGCGCCACCGTTTGCCACGATGGCTATCTTGTCAGCGCCTGCTTGCCATCGCATGCCCCTGGCTGCACAGCCTCCCGCCACGTACGCCAGGAATGGTCCCAGAGCGACACGTTGGTGGGTGAGCTAGAGCGCGGGCTGCGGAGTAGTAGCTTGCCGCGGCAAGCGCATTGCCGCGGATGTTGTCTTGTCGCGTTCGGGAGCTTGTTGCTCACCGGGTCTTGCCGGGACGCGCAGCGCATCGCAGCAAGCTTCTCGAGATGCCTTGGTTGGTCTTCCCGGCAAGCTCCTCTTGCCGGGGTCTTTGTGCTTCGAGTGGCCTTCCCGGCAAGCTCCTCTTGCCGGGGCCTTGCGCCTTGGCTTGCATACTTTGTTCTTGAATGGCTCCAAAGGAACCACGGAGGACCTTGGCGGTCACCCGGCAAGCCTTGCCGCGGGGTGCTGCGACTGCCCGTGCACAAGTTCGGGATACTAAGGTACCCCTACTTTAGTACACCGACAGGAGCCCCCGGGCCTAGGCCATACATCATGCCGAGCGCTGTTGGGCCAGGCCCAAAGCAGTGCACGGGCACGCGCGGCCTGGGTCACGCCGTATCTGACTCCGCATTCACCGCGCCCTCCCCGAGCGGCACGCGTCGAACGCGGCATCGTGCGTGACATGGGTGGCGTGCGCGGGGATAAGCCCCGCGTGCATGCGTCACGTCGTGGTAAAAGGGGACGGTTCGCGCCCCCCCCCCCATAAACCGAGGGAGGCGTGGAGGCGTGGTTCATTTACTGGACGGGGCCGATGCGCGGTTTTCAAGGCGTCCACTCCCCACGATCACGGGGTGGGGAGAGGTCGCCTCATCCGCCGCCTCGGTTCTGCACGCCCGCCACGCGGCTCCCATGCGCTTGGGGTCGCGGACGGTGGAGGCGGGAAACTGGGCCGTCGCGGGTCGAGGCAGAAAACCATGCCAAGCGAGAAGAGTTCATCGGCAAGACAGAGCTTGCCCGACAAAAGGAGCCTGCCGGCAAGGAAGATCTTGCCGGGCGAGACGCCGAGCCGAGCGAGCCCGCCGGGGATGCGAGCGGCTCGCTGGAGATCGACTCTTCCTCCACTTCGTCTTCAGGCAGCACGCCGCCAGCAGCGCCTCCGTCTCCACCAAGAAGACATCTCCGCAAGGCCGGGGATGTAGCGGGGCGGCAGGCGCGTCGACAGTCGCCGCGCCGCATGACGCGCTCCACCGCAGCAAGCACCGTTGCCGCGGGAGCGCCTCATGCTATCGCAGCAACTGGAGCGGGATCTTCCCAGGCTGCCGCATCTGCCCCCGCCAAGCGACCAAGGGAGCCCACTCCTCCACCTTCCTGCGCCGGAGGCGGGCCGGACTTCGACTTCTCCGCGTTCAGCTCCGACAAGGAAGAAGAAGAAGAGTAAGTTTCTCTTATTGTACTTGCAATCCTTTGGTTTTTACTGTTTTGTCTCGTCTCTTATCTGCTTTTCTCTGAACTCAATCCTTCTCAGGACTCTGGCCCAGAGAGCGGCAAAAAGAGCTAAGGCGCCGGTGATTGTCATCGAGGACAATCCCATCGTGTCAGCAGGGGACGCACCAGAGACAAACGTGCCAGACCCGGCGGCTGATCTTCAGAGCAGCCCCCAGCGTAAGTGTCTTGTTCGTTTTCCGTTGTTGAGCGCGCACGAAGATCCTTACTTTGCTGATATTTTTTTGTTGACTTGTGTAGGAGCAGAGCAGCCTCGTCAAGAGAGCCCGGAGGCCACCCCTGAAGCGCCAAGGGAGAGTCCTCCGGCAAGGGAGGAGGCTCCGGCAAGGGAGGAGGCTCCGACAAGGGAGGAGCCCCCTGCAAGGGAGGAGCCCCCGGCAAGGGAGGGGTCTCCGGCAAGGGACGACGCCAGTGATCCCCCGGCAACAGAGGCCACTACGGCCGTGCCTGGCACAGGTAACTTCCTTGCTTTTCCACTCTCCTTGGGCTATTTTCCTTTTAATCTTCTTCTTGGAGTTTGCTTGGATTTTGCTTGAATCTTCTCCCCTCTTCCGGCCGTCAGATCCATCTGCCGCAGAGCCGATGGAGACTGAAGCTGCCGCCAAGGAAGCAGGCGGCACCGGCGAGGAGGCCGCCAGGGCTGCCGCCACGGAGGCGGGCGGGGAGTCTGGCGGTCGTACTGACGACCCGGAGGCCGCAGGAGCGCCAGGCGCTGCTCCGACCACCGACTCCTCTGCCGCAGCCGCCGCGCCAGGCTCCGATGAGCCCCAGCCTGGCGTCTACCTGAAGGCCGGCGAGGACATCTTCATTAACCTTCCCTGGGCGTCAAGTTCCAGGGCACCGATCGAGGGGGAGATGCTGGACGGAGAAGTGCTTGCCTCCGCCGGGCTGAAGCTGGTTGACGCGCCAAGCAGCAGCAGCGGCGAACCTGAAGAGGAGCGCCTGCTGCGGAAGCTAGTGGCGCTCTACCGCGCCCGGCAGGCCAAGCTGGAGTCCCGCGAGGCGCTCGTCGTGAAGGCCGGCGCTGATATCGAGAAGCGCGCAGAGGAGCTCCGGGGCGCCAACCAGGAAGCTCTCCGCTCCCTGGCAAAGGAGCGGGAAGATCTTACCGAAGCGCAACAGGCCTTCCTCCTCGAGAAGGCCGATGTCGAAGAGCGCCAACGCCTTGCCGCGGAGAAGCTCTCTTCGTAGGAGGGTGACTTGGCGCAGCGGAAGGTCCACCTCGACAGCCATGAGGAGGAGCTTGCCACGCGTGAGCGAGCAGTTGGCGGAGCCGTCAAGCAGGCCGAAGACGCCGCCGCAGCTGCCGAGGCCGCCAAGGCTGAGCTGGAACTGAGGGTGGTGCAGCTGGAGGTGAGCCTCAAAGCGAGCGGCGACGAGCTCGCCGCGCTCAAGCTCGAGCGGGAGAAGGATGCCAACAACTATTCGGAGCTGCAGGCCTTTTTCGCCGAGAAGGGCAAGGAACTGGACGCCGCCAAGAATTCCAATGCTGATCTCGAAGTGAAGCTGGCAGCCCTACCCAAATCTCTGGACGGCGCCAAGGAGCAGGAGGCGGCTCTGAAGGAAGAAGTCGAGGCCGGCAAGGTGCTGCTGGCGAACGCAGTTGCCGCCCAGAAGACCTTGTCGGAGAACGTGGAGCACTGGACGGAGGGTCTGGTGAACGTCGCCGCGGATGTCGACAAGGAGTTGGCACAATTGGGGATGGTGGATCTCGGGTACTCCTCCGACGAGAATCTCGAACCCAGCGCCAAGCTGACTCTGTTCTTCAAGGGCGTGGCGACGCCACTTCAGCGACTCCGGGAGCAGATCCCAAAGCAGCTTGCCGACGAGTCGCGCAAGATTTGCGCGGGAGCTCTCCAGAAGGTGCTGATGAAGGTGGCCTTCCGCAACCCAAGCCTCCGCCTCACCAACGTCCTCCGAAGCCTGCCGCCAGATGCTGATCTAGAGGAGCTCAAGGCCCTTGTCGCACCTATTGTGGACAGGGTGAGCGGAATCAGAAGGGTCGAGGGCGACCGTGCAGACTAGGCTATCCATCTTCTTCTTCCCTTGTCGCTGTCAATCATGTTATGAAAAACAGTCTGTTAGAGCTGCGACAAGTTATTTTGTAATATACTCTATCCTTGGTAGTGTTTGCTATGTTATTTCCTTGACTTGACTCTTTCCTTCCCTTGTATGTTTTTACCCTACGCTTTTAGGGAACTTGCCGGCGCGGGCACCTTTGCCGCAAGCGCTGAGTGCGGAACATCAGCAGCCTGCAGGCGGTGTTGCGGCCGGCAAGAAACCTTGTCGCAGAGCTAGTCGCAGCTCGCTTAAGTTGTTGAGCGGACTCGAAACAACAGTAAGGGCGCAACTAGCTACGAGCTGGTTCCTCCGCGCACAGGTTTTCCATACAAGGGACGGTCGTTCAAGGAAGATAACTCAAAAATTTAAAGGAAATTTGATTGCTCAGACTTTGGCAACTTATCTTTTTTGTTACTTGCTTCCCGGCAAGGCGAAAACTTCTTGAACGACGCCTGGTCCATACCGTATCTTCTCCCTTCCACCCCCGGCAAACTTGTGCGCGAGGGAACCTCCTTTTCCTTGTGAAAAAGAAAGAGGGCGGAATAACAATATGGAGCTTTAAGGATCGTTATTTCTTACCGGGGGTAAATGCTGCACAAATTGTCAGATAATACATGCAAAATTTAAAAAGCATGAAACTGACAAGGTGTGCTGAGCACATGATATTTATGCACGGGATCTGCACCCGGCTTTGTACAAAGGATTACATGCAACAGCGGCAAGACTCGTACAAAAGGTGGTTGCCGGAACGGGTTCCTGCAACCGCGCCCTATGGGTAAAACTTGCGAAGATGCTCAATATTCCAGGAGTTGCTCACTGGGATGCCATCTTCGGTCTCCAGGCGGACAGCACCAGGCCTGGTGACTCGTTTCACCCGGTAAGGGCCTTCCCACTTTGGCGTCAACTTGTTGGAATTCTTGGCGGTCTGAACGTGCCGAAGAACAAGGTCGCCTTCCTCGAGACTTCTGGCGTTAACTTTGCGGCTATGATAGCGGCGCAAAGCTTGCTGGTAGCGAGCGGCTCGAACAGCAGCCTGAAGATGGTCTTCCTCAAGGAGCAGCGCGTCGTCTTGTCGCAGCTGCTCTTGCTCAAGCTCATCATAAGCGAGCACTCGAGGCGACCCGTATACGAGTTCTGTGGGGAGAACTGCCTCCGCTCCATAGACTAGAGCGAGGGGGCATACCTAGATTTAACACTGCCAACTTGTCTACCGCTGGAGGGTAATCCAAGAGCAGTTGAGCTCGCGCCAAAGCTTCTGCCGGAGTGGCGGGCGGCGGCGGCGAACGGTGCGAGGAACGGGATATGCTCGGACTTCTAACTACGTTAGAAGGAGCAATATCTCGTCCAAGCGACCGCGCCATGCTCGCGCCAGCATGTTGGCGTGCATGCTGGTCTTGAGCACTCCGAGATCCGCCAGCTTGATCTTGGCCCAGCAGACGTATGGTACCGTGGGTACCATGACGCTGCTGGTCCCGTGCCTCCTGGGACGGGTGCGGTGCGTGTACGGACGCCGAGGCCTTGGAGTGCGCGCGGTCGTTGTGGGAGCCGACCGCACCGCCGATGTGCAGCGCAGTCTTGTCCTTGGACCTGGCAGCACCATGAGCTCCCTCGTCGGCGCCCGCTCTTCTGCCGGCGTCTACTCCACCAGCCGTTCGTTCCGGCGATGGTGGGCTCGGCGCAGACGGAGCAGCTACCTCCGAAGCCTTCTTCTCCGGCGGCATGTCGATGAAGAGGATGAAGGTTTGGCTCGTGCGAACGCCGGATCAGGTTCACACAACCTCGACGCACCCCTACCTGGTGCGCCAAAGATGTCAGGGGTGACTGATCCCCATGGACACCTATGAGACCACGGCGGACCGAGGCCCCTTTCGGTTCGGCAGGGGGGCGGAGAGTGCACGAAGAGCAAATCGAGGCGAAGCACACGAGCGACGCGATCGGTTTACCCAGGTTCGGGCCGCACGGATGCGTAAAACCCTACTCCTGCTTTGGTTTATATTTGTGTTCTTGCTCGGGAGCGATGAATGCTACAGTACGCTCAAAAGGCTAGCGAGACCGAGCATGAGAGAATGATTCTCCGACCCCCTTCTACGTTGCACACGGGCCTCCTTTTATATGTCAAAGGGGTCACCGACAGGTGGCAACAAAGATGAGGGTAAAAAGGTAAAAGAGGTGGTGGTTGGTGCCACCGCTTACTACAGTTGTATCATACCTAACCCCGACGGCAGGGGACAAAGGCATTAAATGCATGTCTGTGTCGCCTAGACGGTGCAGAAAGGGACCGTCAGGGGCGCCACCGTTTGCCATGATGGCTATCTTGTCAGCGCCTGCTTGCCACCGCATGCCCCTGGCTGCACAGCCTCCCGCCACGTACGCCAGGAACGGTCCCAGAGCGACACGTTGGTGGGTGAGCTGGAGCGCGGGCTGCAGAGTAGTAGCTTTCCGTGGCAAGCGCCTTGCCGCGGATGTTGTCTTGTCGCGTCCGGGAGCTTGTTGCTCACCGGGTCTTGCCGGGATGCGCAGCGCGTCGCAGCAAGCTTCTCGAGATGCCTTGGTTGGTCTTCCCAGCAAGCTCCTCTTGCTGGGGTCTTTGTGCTTCGAGTGGCCTTCCCAGCAAGCTCCTCTTGCCGGGGCCTTGCGCCTTAGCTTGAATACTTTGTTCTTGAATGGCTCCAAAGGAACCACGGAGGACCTTGGCGGTCACCCGGCAAGCCTTGCCGCGGGGTACTGCGACTGCCCGTGCACAAGTTCGGGATACTAAGGTACCCCTACTTTAGTACACCGACACACTCTCTCTCTATCCTCCATCTCTTTCTCTATTTTCTTTTTTTGCCGTTCCTCGTTTGCTTGTGTGTTGGATTGCTTGCTTGTCACGATGGCTCAAGATAACACTAAATTGTGTGACTTTACCAATACCAACAATGAATGATTTTATTAGCACTCCGATTGCTCCTCTTATCGATGCTGAATCTTGTGAAATTAATGTTGCCTTGCTGAATCTTGTCATGAAAGATCTGTTTTCCGGCCTTCCTAGTGAAGATGCCGCTACCCATCTAAATAGGTTCATTGATTTGTGTGATATGCAAAAGAAGAAAGATGTGGACAATGATATAGTTAAATTGAAGCTATTTCCTTTTTCGCTTAGGGATCGTGCTAAAGCTTGGTTTTCGTCTTTGCCTAAAAATAGTATTGATTCTTGGAATAAGTGCAAAGATGCTTTTATCTCTAAGTATTTTCCTCCCGCTAAGATCATCTCTCTTAGAGACGATATTATGAATTTTAAGCAACTTGATCATGAACATGTTGCACAAGCTTGGGAGAGGATGAAATTAATGATACGTAATTGCCCAACACATGGTTTGAATTTGTGGATGATTATACAAAAATTTTACACCGGATTGAATTCTGCTTCTAGAAATCTTTTAGATTTGGCCGCGAGAGGCACTTGTATGGAAATCACTTTAGGATAAGCTACTAAACTCATAGATAATATTATGGTTAATTATTCTCAATCGCACACTGAAAGATCTACTAATAAAAAGTGCTGTGATAGAAGAAATTAATGTTTTGAGTGGAAAGTTGGATGAACTTATGAATTATTTGCTACTAAGAGTGTTTCTTCTGCTCCTAATGATATGCCTTTGTCTACTTTGATTGAGAATAATAATGAATCTATAGATGTGAATTTTGTTGGTAGGAATAATTTTGGTAACAACGCGTATAGTGGAAACTTTAATCGTAGGCCTTATCCTGCTAGTAATTCCTCCAATAATTATGGTAATTCATACAACAATTCTCATGGAAATTTTAATAAGATGCCCTCTGAATTTGAGACTAGTGTTAAGGAATTTATGAATTCACAAAAGAATTTCAATGCTTTGCTTGAAGATAAATTGCTTAAAGTTGATGATTTGGCAAGGAATGTTGATAGAATATCTCTTGATGTTGATTCTTTAAAACTTAGATCTATTCCTCCTAAGCATGGTATCAATGAGTCTCTAAAAGCCATGAGAATTTCCATTGATGAGTACAAAGAAAGAACCGCTAGGATACATGCTAAGAAAGATTCCTTTATAAGAGTGTGTTCTTCTAGTTTCCATGATAATAAAGATGAAGATGTAAAAGTTATTGATGTGTCCCCTATTAAATCATTGTTTTGCAATATGAATCTTGATAATGATGGGACTGAATTTGATCCACCTTTACCTAGAAGGCGTTCCAAAAATTCAGAGTTTTTAGATCTTGATGCTAAATTTGGTAAAAGTGGGATTGAAGAGATCAAAACTCTAGATGTTAATGAATCTACTATTTTGGATTTCAAGGAATTTAATTATGATAGCTTCTCTTTGATAGATTGTATTTCCTTGTTGCAATCCGTGCTAAATTCTCCTCATGCTTATAGTCAAAATAAAGCTTTTACCAAACATATCGTTGATGCTTTGATGCAATCTTATGAAGAAAAACTTGAGTTGGAAGTTTCTATCCCTAGAAAACTTTATGATGGGTGGGAACCAACTATTAAAATTAAAATGAAAGATCATGAATGCTATGTTTTGTGTGATTTGGGTGCTAGCGTTTCCACGATTCCAAAGACTTTGTGTGATTTGTTAGGTTTCCGTGATTTTGATGATTGCTCTTTAAACTTGCACCTTGCGGATTCCACTATTAAGAAACCTATGGGTAGAATTAATGATGTTATTATTGTTGCAAATAGGAATTATGTGCCCGTAGATTTTATTGTTCTTGACATAGATTGCAATCCTTCATGTCCTATTATTCTTGGTAGACCTTTCCTTAGAACGATTGGTGCAATTATTGATATGAAGGAAGGAAATAATAGATTCCAATTTCTGTTAAGGAAAGGCATGGAACAATTTTATAGAAAGAAAATTAAATTATCTTATGAATCTATTATGGGAGCCACTTATGGATGGCGTACCAAAAATGGCAATACCTAGATCTATCCTTGCTTTTTATGCCTTGCTAGGGGCGTTAAACGATAGCGCTTGTTGGGAGGCAACCCGATTTTATTTTTATTCCTTGATTTTTGCTCCTGTTTAGTAATAAATAATTTATCTAGCCTCTTTTTTGGTTGTGTTTTTGTGTTTAATTAGTGTTTGTGCCAAGTAGAACCATTGGGAAGACTTCGGGAAAGTCTTGTTAATCTTGCTGTAAAAAACAGAAACTTTAGCGCTCACGAGAACTGCTGCCATTTTTATTTGGAAAGTGATATTAGTTAATTATTTTTTAATATGATTAATAGATAAATTCCTCACGTCCAGCAATTTATTTTAGAATTTTTGGGGTTCCAGATATTGCGCTAGCCACAGATTACTACAGACTGTTCTGTTTTTGACAGATTCTGTTATAAACCATAGAGAAGTTGGAATACAATAGGTTTAACACCAATACAAATAAACAATGAGTTCATTACAGTACCTTGAAGTGGTCTTTTGTTTTCTTTCGCTAACGGAGCTCACGAGATTTTCTACTTTAAGTTTTGTGTTGTGAAGTTTTCAAGTTTTGGCTAAGGGTTTGATGGATTATGGAACAAGGAGTGGCAAGAGCCTAAGCTTGGGGATGACCATGGAACGCCCAAGATAATCTAAGGACACCAAAAAGCCAAATCTTGGGGATGCCCCGGAAGGCATCCCCTTTTAGAATTTTTGGGGTTCCAGATATTGCGCTAGCTACAGATTACTACAGACTGTTCTGTTTTTGACAGATTCTGTTATAAACCATAGAGAAGTTGGAATACAATAGGTTTAACACCAATACAAATAAACAATGAGTTCATTACAGTACCTTGAAGTGGTCTTTTGTTTTCTTTCGCTAAAGGAGCTCACGAGATTTTCTACTTTAATTTTTGTGTTGTGAAGTTTTCAAGTTTTGGCTAAGGGTTTGATGGATTATGGAACAAGGAGTGGCAAGAGCCTAAGCTTGGGGATGACCATGGAACGCCCAAGATAATCTAAGGACACCAAAAAGCCAAATCTTGGGGATGCCCCGGAAGGCATCCCCTTTTAGAATTTTTGGGGTTCCAGATATTACGCTAGCTACAGATTACTACAAACTGTTCTGTTTTTGACAGATTCTGTTATAAACCATAGAGAAGTTGGAATACAATAGGTTTAACACCAATACAAATAAACAATGAGTTAATTACAGTACCTTGAAGTGGTCTTTTGTTTTATTTCGCTAAAGGAGCTCACGAGATTTTCTACTTTAATTTTTGTGTTGTGAAGTTTTCAAGTTTTGGGTAAGGGTTTGATGGATTATGGAACAAGGAGTGGCAAGAGCCTAAGCTTGGGGATGACCATGGAACGCCCAAGATAATCTAAGGACACCAAAAAGCCAAATCTTGGGGATGCCCCGGAAGGCATCCCCTCTTTCGTCTACTTCCATCGGTAACTTTACTTGGAGCTATATTTTTATTCACCACATTATATGTGTTTTGCTTGGAGCGTCTTTTATGATTTGAGTCTTTGCTTTTTAGTTTACCACAATCGTCTTTGCTGTACACACCTTTTGAGACAGACACACATGATTCACAAATTATTAGAATACTCTATGTGCTTCACTTATATGTTTTGAGTTATATAGTTTTGCTCTAGTACTTCACTTATATCTTTTAGAGCACGGTGGTGGATTTGTTTTATAGAAACTGTTGATCTCTCATGCTTCACTTAGATTATTTTGAGAGTCTTAAATAGCATGGTAATTTTCTTAAATAATCCTAATATGCTAGGTATTCAAGATTAGTAAAAACTTTCTTATGAGTGTTTTGAATACTAAGAAAAGTTTGATGCTTGATGATTGTTTTGAGATATGGAGGTAGTGATATTAAAGTTGTGCCAGTTGAGTACTTGTGAATTTGAGAAATACTTTTCTTGAAGTTTGCAAGTCCTGTAGCATGCACGTATGGTAAATGCTATGTACAAATTTGAAACATGAGGTGTTCTTTGATTGTCCTCCTTATGAGTGGCGGTCGGGGAAGAGTGATGGTCTTTTCCTACCAATCTATCCCCGTAGGAGCATGCGCGTAGTGCTTGGCTTTTGATGACTTGTAGATTTTTGCAATAAGTATGTGAGTTCTTTATGACTAATGTTGACTCCATGGATTATACGCACTCTCACCTTTCCATCATTGCTAGCTTTTTCGGTACTGTGCATTGCCCTTTCTCACATTGAGAGTTGGTGCAAACTTCGCCGGTGCATCCAAACCCCGTGATATGATACGCTCTTTCACACATAAACCTCCTTATATCTTCCTCAAAACAGCCACCATACCTACCTATTATGGCATTTCCATAGCCATTCCGAGATATATTGCCATGCAACTTTCCACCATCCCGTTTATCATGACATATTCATCATTGTCATATTGCTTAGCATGATCATGTAGTTGACATAGTATTTGTGGCAAAGCCACCGTTCATAATTCTTTCATACATGTCACTCTTCGTTCATTGCATATCCCGGTACACCGCCAGAGGCATTCATATAGAGTCATACCTTGTTCTAGTATCGAGTTGTAATCATTGAGTTGTAAATAAATAGAGGTGTGATGATCATCATTTAATAGAGCATTGTCCCAATAAAAAAAGAGAAAGGCCAAATAAAAAAAGAGAAGGCCCAAAAAAAGAAATGAAAAGGGACAATGCTACTATCTTTTTTCCCAAACTTGTGCTTCAAAGTAGCACCATGATCTTCATGATAGAGAGTCTCTTGTTTTGTCACTTTCATATACTAGTGGGAATTTTTAATTATAGAACTTGGCTTGTATATTCCAACAATGGGCCTCCTCAAGAGCCCTAGGTCTTCGTGAGCAAGCAAATTGGATGCACGCCCACTAGTTTCTTTTGTTGAGCTTTCATACATTTATAGCTCTAGTGCATCCGTTGCATGGCAATCCCTACTCCTTGCATTAACATCAATCGATGGTCATCTCCATAGCTCATTGATTAGCCTCATTGATGTGAGACTTTCTCCTTTTTTGTCTTCTCCACATAACCCCCATCATTATACTCTATTCCACCCATAGTGCTATATCCATGGCTCACGCTCATGTATTGCGTGAAGGTTTCTAAAGTTTGAGGTTACTAAAGTATGAAACAATTGCTTGGCTTGTCATTGGGGTTGTGCATGATGAGAGCATTCTTGTGTGACGAAAATGGAGCATGACTAAACTATATGATTTTGTAGGGATGAACTTTCATTGGCCATGTTATTTTGAGAAGACATAATTGCTTAGTTAGTATGCTTGAAATATTATTATTTCTATGTCAATATTAAACTTTTATCCACTAGTGCAGAACCGGGAAATAGCACCGATTTGTAAGGGCCTTTAGCGCCGGTCACTAAAGTGTGGGCACTAAAGCCCCCCCCTTAGTACCGGTTCAACACGAACCGGTGCTAAAGGCCCACCACGTGGCGTGAGCTCGCGTCATGGTATGGGGGACCTTTAGTACCAGTTGGTAACACCAACGAGTACTAACAGTTTTTCTTTGAATTTTTGATGATTTAATCTCTAATCACCCCTCTCAATTGCTCAAAGTGTGGATCACTCATTCCAAATCGTCTAACTTCCCGACTGCTCACCCATCCTCTCACTCCCCCAGCTTGAGCACGCTTAACTTCGGAGTTCTATTCCCCCTACTTTCCAAGTCTGCACTTGTTGCTTTCCTGATAAATGTAAGCTGTCAATCCTATTAACCCTCAGCAGTTTAGCTTGAGCATTAGGTCACACGTTTCACCGTTTGAATTTGAAACTATTATTCTAAAAAATAGTAATCATTTAGTAACACTAATATTTCTTGAATAAGTTTGACCATAATTTGACCACAGTTTGACCACAGTTTGACCATAGTTTGACCAGATTTTACCAAAATTCAAAAAACTGAAATAATTATTTAGTAACACTAATAATCTTGACGAATTATGCAGTAACATTAATAATTTTTGAATAAGTAGTTTGACCATAGTTTGACCAGATTTAACCAAAATTAAAAAAACTGAAATTTGGGCATATCTTTTTTTCCTTTAGGAATTTGAGGATTCTAAAAAATTGCAAACATGCCGTATATTGTATGTTTTTTTTGTGCTGAATTTTTTGATATATTGTACATTTTTCCGACATCGTATTCAAAAGTTATAGCCGTTCTTACATTTTCCCTACACTTTTTTCAAAACATGTCCAAATTTAAGTTTTCAAATTTTCCTAACTAGTAGATGTAGTAATATAACTACCTCTCCAAGGATTTTATTTTTTGAAGTTTTTACCATTTTCTTTTGATT